>NC_060893.1:23577600-23722600 GCF_014805685.1 Silurus meridionalis | reverse complement strand
AGTCTAATTGGTTTTCTCTGTTGCAGTAAGCAGGGGAAGCACAAGAGGAGTGACAGAAGGGTGCCTGGGGTGAGACAGACATGGAAAGAGGTGTGTGTGTGTGTGTGCCAGCCTGTGAGAGAGACAATGGAGAAATAAAATTAAGAATCTTGTTTTGTCAAACTGGTCGCCGCCCCACTTACTTCCCCACCTGCCCGAACCGATCACTCTCCTACACTGGTGCCGAAATCCGGGAAGGAAAGCAGGGTACTCTGCCATCTTCACTGGGTGAGCTGGTGAAAGGGCTCATCAAGCTTCAGCAGACCAAACATCAGGCCCTCCTTTTGGTGCGTGCCGAGCAGGAACAGCATTTCCAGGAGCTTGTCCGCGCCCAGGGGGAGGACCAGAAGGTGTTCGAGAGCACGCTGGGCAGACAAGAAACTACTGCTGCCAAGTCATTTTAAGATGGCTATAGAGGAAGTTTTATAACAGTATGTGTGTAATGGTGGGATACGTTGTTGTGGAAATGTGGGAAATGGGTGTAAGCAGTTGTGGGGAAAAACTCTAACTACTGTTCTGTTTTACTGTGTGCAATTTAATAAATTTTTTCTCTTTTTGAAATGTTGAGTTTATATAAACAAGAATGAAACTATCTTGAGATCATGATCTTTTTTTCATATTCACTAGCTCTCTGTACAGTTCCAAAATCCTCAGTTTCATTAAAGACTCCTTTCATCGTCTCATCCATCCTCCTTTCTTCTCAGACAGGCCTGATTTTATTGTCACACATCCTTGGTTACTGAGCTCAGCAGCTCATGAAATGTCACAGTGATGTTCAGCGTTTGGTGTGAACTTAGTCTCGGGGCTAACGGACGATAACGACATCTGAGCATCCTCACATTCTGTATCAATCGAGGGGGCTGCAGTGAAATAGTGATTGATTTGGTAGGTTTTTTCTGCCCAAAATGTGACTGGATTGACATTTGTGTACCCTTACCCTTAATCAAGGTTCCCTTTGAGAGAATTGGAATAGACCTTGTCGGGCCATTAGAGCGAACTGCACAAGGGCATTGCTTTGTGTTAGTTTTGGTGGACTACGCAACGCGATACCTGGAAGCCGTGCCTCTCTGCAACATCTCCACACGTAGCATTGCGGAGGCACTCTTTTGTGTTATCTCCCGGATCGGGATCTCAAAAGAGATTCTGACCAATCAAGGCATAGCTTTCCTGTCACAAACTCTATGCGAACTTTACGGATTATTGGGGATTAAATCTATCCATACTAGCGTCTATTATCCTCAGACCGACGGCTCTTGACTTGACTTGACTTAGTGGAGCAATTCGATCACACCCCCTCAATATGATTCGTATGATTCGGAAATTCATGCATGGAGATGCACGGAAGTGGCTCGCACCCCTTTTATTAGCATTACGAGAGGTCCTGAAGCCTCCATAGGGTTTTCCCTTATAAGATATATGGCTGCAAGCTCGGCAATCCTCAGAAATTTGGAAAAGGTACCTTTACTTAGTAAAAAACTAAATTCAGTACACCCTTGACCTGAGAGCAAAACTCCACACTTCAGGCCAACTAACACTGGGGAATTTGCTACAGGTTTAAAAGGGCAATCCCGGCTGTATAATGGGGGCATACAGCTGCAGGAATTTTCACGAGGAAATAAAGTCCTTGCATTACTACCCACGCTAAACTACTCGCTAAGTGGCAAGGACCCTTTGAGGTTACATGGCGAGTTGGAGATGTTGACTACAAGGTTAGGTGCACAGAGGCGATGCACTCCAGTTTTACCACCTTATCCTCCTAAAACAATGCAGGGAGGTGGTGCCTGTGTCTATTGCAGTGGTGGTTTCAGAGAGGGAGGAGCCAAAATCTGAGTCAGAATTCAACCTGGTCCTCTGTGGAGACCAACCCTTGTCATTGCAGAGAGCACAGGTGGGGAGTTTTGACTCCAATTACTCATGAAAATGGCCTTTTCCACTCAGTTCGGTTTACACCGGTTTGTTGCACTTCCGTTTGGCTTGTTGAAGCATTTCAACGCTTCATGGACCGAATTCTCCGACCCTATAATGGGCATTTGCAGCACCTCAAAGTGGTTCTGAGAACCTTGAGGTGGACAGGACTCACAGCAAACCCAAAGTTGTGTGCAAATGGGCGGGTGGAAGTACAGTATATGGGTTTCCACTTGGGCCATGGGCAAAGACCAAGACCCAAAACCCATTGGGGGTGTGACGGTTCCTGGGTCTGGCTGGCTATTATCGGAAGTTTGTCCCTGATTATTCGGATGTCACCAGCCCGCTGATTGATCTCACAAAAAAAAAAAAAAAAGCACCAGATCCGGTCCAGTGGATGAAGTCATGCCAGCAGCCTTTTTCTTGTTTGAAAGCTACACTCTGTGGTGGACTGCTTTTACATTCTCCTAACTTCTCTCTCCCCTTTGTCTTGCAGACAGATGCATCAGACATAGGGCTAGGGCCGTGTTGTCCCAGGTGGTGGAGGATGAGGACCGCCCATTTGATGGCCAGGCACTCCTTTTCTATGGTGCTGCACATGAGCCATAAGCTGACAGTGCGGGAAACGGGTAGAGCACCATAGAGAAGGATTGTGGTGCCATCAAATGGCCCTCATCCTCTGATACTATCTGTCCCTCCGCTCTTCTGGTAAGATTTTTCACTAGATTTTGGAGTGTGCATGTGGAGATGTTTGTTCATCAGCCACGAGCGTGTTATTAAAGACAGGCACTGATGTAGGTGATGTGATGAAATCTGGGGTGCAGTCAACGTTCACATTCATCCCGAAGGTGTTCAGTAATGTTAAGATGAGAGCTCTATAGCAGGCCACCTAAGATCTTCCTCTCTTAATCCTGTTTGTTTAATTTTTAAACAAGTGAGTTTAAAATATTTAAATAATATCATTACGCCATATAGTATATACATATTTATAATACTTAAATAGGAATGTCAATGGGAACCATATCTTCGTCCGCTGTACCACTGCTTATCTTGACATTGTTCGTTCACTCAGTCAGGGCACACACCATGTAGGTTTAAAAGGGTGCATGGCTAAAATCATGACTAAAAGAATAAGATGATTTCCCAAGATTTCCTAGGACTATCCAGATTCTATGGACTTCTGGGTTCTATTGTGGCTTCCTGTGTCAGACTTGTGTTTCTTTATTAAACCTTGTGCATCGTCACTTCGGTCTCTGGCTCTGTTCATCTGGCCTGACAGAAGCATAATCTGGAGTTATTTTACTCCAGTTAACATTGTTGAAGATTCATGTGGCATGTCAAAAAACAATAGGCCACTGTGGCAATACCACAAATATGACAAAGGATCTGAAGGTGAAGCATCCTATAGAGCATGACTGAGTACAGCTGAGGAGAGCGGAGAAGGTAACACATCTACGATCCCATCTTCTTGCCTGATGCAGAGTTCTTTAGTAGAATCGTTTTAGAGAGCGATACAGATTGTTTCAGATATGAAGATGTTACAGTATTTCATGAGTAAAGTATTTTTACAATTTTGTAGTATCAACTAGAGATTCAATTACAATTGTATCGCTAGTGAGTAAGCCAGTGGTGACAAAGGCAAAAAAAACACCTCAGATATCATGAAGAAGAAACCTTGAGAGAAGCCAAACTCCAAAGGGAACCTATCATCAACACAGAATGTCTCTTTATCACAGTTCCGTCATTGTTGAGGTGTTTAGTAATAGACGCTTAAATGGTACCACCTTCTCTCAGAATGAGAGGTAAGTATACTTCAAGGCTCTTCCCTGTTCTGGCACTGAGGTGGTGGAACGAACTTCCCCGAGATGTCCGTACCCCTGACTATCTTTAAGCGACGATTAAATACCAACCTCTTCCTGAAACACTTAAATTAGCACTTTCCAAGTTTGCTTTGTGGAATTCAAGAGTTATATTTATATCAAGTTTGTAATCTTGCGCACCAGTGTAGATTTATTCATTGCTAGAGACTCAAAGTACTTTTGTACGTCGCTCTGGATAAGGGCATCTGCTAAATGCTTCAAATGTAAATGTAAATGTAGTCCTGAGCTACTGTACTAGACAGTTAATATTAATTACAGTCAAAATCTTCTCTCAAAGTTCAGATGCTCAGGTTTAATTCTGGCTAATGTCAGTAGTTTGTTCTTCAAGACCACAACGTACTGTATTTCCTTTTGATACACTCTGACTTGGTTATTTGCTACATCTATCTATGATCTAATAAACTGTCAGCTCGGTGTGTGTATATAAAAAAAAATAATAGGCGCTATATAGGTGCACCTCATAAACTCCAACTTTAGTGTAACCTCAGCGGATTTTTCTCTCGTTTCAAATATGAACTGCGCCGTTAAAAAAACCCTTTTTCTTGATTTTCTTTCCCAGACCTGGTTACCCCATAAAATATGATGTTATTGAACTGCCTCGTAACTTCTGCGATGTGAAACCTACAGGGCTGCGAGCACACAGTATATAAACAATGTTTTCAAAACTGTGCCATAGCTGTAAATAAAACCCCTTTACTTTCCCTTTTTGACTGAAATGTGCCACGTTGTTGTGTTTGTCTCTCGCAGGGATCGCATCGTGCTGTGTTTTGTCTCAGCGTGGGGTTGTGACCTTAAAGAACGGCCACGTTTATGTTTGTTCTCGCTGCCACCTCAGGCTTCTCACGATGTCGCGCCGACGGCTGGATGAGTCACGTCGTTGCAGTAAGTTAGCGAAGCAAATGTCACATTTTTAGAGATTGTGTGTCAGATTGGATGTGGCAAATGTCAGGAAATCTTTGGGAGAATTTTTTATTTTTTTGAATACCAATGAGTTATAAAATTTCCATAAAATTCAGTTACTTAGTCTTAAATATAGATGCATTAAATGAATACACAATTTCTCCCATATTTACTATGGTCAAGAAGAAACTTACAATGGTGAAGCAATATTTTTACTGACAGAAAAAGGGAATGTTTCTCATATTTTTGCAAATATAATCAATTGAGAGCTTTTCCATTTTACCATTTTTTTGTTAAGCATAGGAATTAGGGACGGTAAGCTTCACATCGGTACATCAGCATAAAAGTTATAGATGTGATGCATAGATGTTTTAAAAAGTGTACATATTTTCATCAGTAAAAAGCGATTTATTTATATATAATTATTAGTAGATGATCTATACTTATTTAGAAAGTGAGCAATATTTTGTGACCGATATTTGAAATGTAGTCTGATTTCTTCGCACTTTTCAAACATGTTCTCTCGGCACCGCTGCTGCTACGTGAATATGACGTATCACAACACTACAGAGACCGAGGCATGTCCTGAGAGTCACATAGAATACAGATTAACATGGCAGAGGTAAAGCTGCAAAAGGTGTGAGAGGGGCCATGTGTAAAAAGTCAACAAGAATGTTTTGCTGACTGTCTGAACCAATGAAACAAAATGTTTGTTACACTGCATTGTAATGGGGTGATCGCATCGCTAGCTCCCTCATATGTATCTTTAATGCATTGTATCATTGGCTTTGCATCGAGATGCAGTTATGGAGATGCACATCCTTAATAGAAATGCATAATGTTGCAAGCACAATTATGGCAGTGATCTACATTACACATCAGCCCCTGTGCATCACATGACCAAGTCACATATCACTGACTCAAACCTGTACTAGCAAAATTTTGCTACTGTGTACAAAGTCAGCAAAGTCATGAAGATATGATTTAGATGGGTTGGAGTAGATCTCCTGCTATAACTCTATTGAGAATGAATGTGAATGCTTACCGCACTCCAGGTCTCCTCACCTCACTCACATCAGTACCTAACTTTATCAACACTATTGTAACTAAATAAACGTCCACAATTACACTCTGTAATCTAGTGGGATGTCTTCCCAGAAGAGTGGAAGTTAATTATTACAGCAATGCAGACTAAATTTGGAATGGGAGGTAGAAAAAAAAAAACAAAAGCATATACTATTCTTCTGGTCAAGTGTCCATAAACATTTGTCCATTAGAATCATAAAAAGCTTTATTGCCAAGTAAATTTGTTTTGGTGACAGAAGCTTTTCTAAATCAAAAAAATTCAAAAAGAATAAAAGTATTAGTTTTTGCACATTTGTATAAGGAAAATAGAGTATTATTGCACAAAAAGTACTGATTTAGATAGTAAAAGTGGTATTGCACATATGTTTTGCACATTGGTCTTTTGCACAATGTGAAGAGCATTTAAGTGTTTGTGAGGTAAATGGCCTGGGGGAAGAAACTTTTCCTGTGCCTGACTGTCTTGGTGCTCTGTAGCGTCAGCAAGACGGCAGAAGTTCAAAAGTGTATTTAAATCTCAGTATGCACTTTGTTTGTCCTCCATGATTTGTGTCTTACACTTAAGATAGTGGTGCTCTTGTTGCTTTTTTTTGTGTTTTATTTAATTAGTATTTGTAATTTATATGTGCACTGCAATTAAATATCAGTGTGGAAATACAAAAATAAACGTGAGACAAATTACTAAAATCTGGACCATGAATCATGGAAGATGACTAGAGCAACAACCACAGAAAAATAGTAAGATTTAAAGTGACACTTAAGTACATGTGCTAATTACAGGTGATAAGGAACAGGTCTGAGTGATCATTGACATGTGATTAGGTCATGTGACAAGCAAGGGCTGATGGGAAATGCAGTTCATGGCTATAACCACGTAAGCTTCTTGGCCTTCTTTGCTGTCCTAAACACTAGCAGAATCGATGACTTATGTTTTACTATATTTTTGTCCATGAATATGTATTCGATGATTCGCAATATTATATTCTATCAATTTCATAATGTTTGTTTTGGGAGCCCTGCTGCAAAAAGTGCCTGTTTACATTGGAGTTTCTATCCAATTATATTTTAGCCATTATGTCCCATGTTGCCAGGGTCAAAATCTGCCATCAGGTCCAATCAGATTTCGAGTTGATGACTCCGGGGCATTTTAACATACTTTGATTGGATGGTCAGAGAGCACACTAGTTAGAGCTTGCAAACCAGATTTGTTGTAAACTGCCCAAGCGCAAATATATTGATCTGGATTGAATAGCTGTTTTTCATTCCACAATGGCTGATAGAGAAAAAGAAATTTATTTGGTTGCAGATACATTTTAAGAAAAGCTGGACATCGTGAGAAAAGGTCGGCCAAAACAATTCAAAACAGCTGTTAAGCTTTTTCATGGACGATTTATACTTTCGTGTTTTCTTCCCCTTTAACATATGCACAAAAACACATGCCAATGGTTTGGACGCTGATGTAATTATCGAGGTCATTGAGATCTTTCACACCATGTGTCAGGTCTAATTCACAACATTACAGAAATTTAAAAGGGTGTTATAATGTTTTGATGTTTAAAACACAAGAATGGCCCTTTGAGATATACACAGACCGTATTGTATTAGACCATAGAGAATTGTTGTTATAATACATTGGATATATTATAGATGATTTTGGCTGCATGTGCACAACCAAAACTCTATAACATCAAAGGTAAATATGTGATTTGAGACATAGCAATGTTAGCACTTTCCACATTATGTATTCTATCACATTCTATGTTCCCCTTCAACAACTGCACTTTAAGCTCAATACCTGAGCAAAATATCAAACATGAAAGGTTGAAAATTGGGGCTCATGTTTAGTCTGTTCTTGTTCTGCGGCCCGGCAATCAATGCCTGTGAAAGTGCAACACACTCATCTCACTCCCAGCATGCACAGCTGCCTGCTTCAGGTCTTCCAGGCTGTATTTTTTTTCCCATGCTTGTATTCTACAAATGTGGCAAACTGGCAAAGACATCAATACAACACACATGACTAAGGGCTCGATGTGTAGTCATGTTTCTGATGTTGATCTCTAGGGGGCACTGTTACACTTCCTGCTTTCAGAAGACAGGCTGCTTATTTCTTCTCAATTTCCTGTCTTAATTTTCTTTCCTCTTTTAACCTTTAATTCTCTTTCACCTTCTTTTTTTCCCTCTCCTCATTCTCACTTCTCCCACCTTCTCCTTCATTTCTTTGTATTTTTCTGTCTCACGCTTTCTGTCTCGTGAACACACACAATCTCCTCGATGACCTGTGTGTACTAACTCTATAATTCCTTATATCTTTCAGCATTGTGACATTTATACAGATTATTTTTCGTACCAGCTTAAAACCAGGATGGAGCAAGAAACAATAACCAGCTTGTCAACAAATCCAAGCTTCCTGTTTGGGTATCACAGAGACTCAGAAGGCAATTGCTCAGAGATCCAGTGTCAGTTTTGAGTTGGGGTTACTGTTTGTTCTCACCAAATGTACAAGGTGGTATCAAAAAGTTTTAAGAATAGCGATCCTCAGATCTGACTGCTTTCGCTGAATGTCCTCCTTCAGACGCCTTTAAACCTGGCAGTAAAACTCGCTATTGATGGTCTAGACCCTGGGTACAAATTCTCGATGCACAATGCCGCAGCTGATTTACACGGGACGATGTCTTTTGGCACACTGACTTGTAAAGGTTGGTGCTTCCTGTTACTGTGTGTGCAATCTTGTGCTGCCATCTGTTGGCCTGTTACAAAACTTTACTCAAAACTTTTTGATACCACCTTGTTCATGGGGTCCGAGCACAGGTTCTGCAATGAGCAGAGAAGCTCCTAGAGCTGAAGAACCTTGCTCTAAGGCTCAGCATTGCCAGCTTGGCAGTTGTAGAGACAATAACTAAGAATGTCTTTTTTTTTAAATCTTTTTAAAGTTGAAACAAAAGGAAATGTGGATGAACATTCATAAAACAATTCATTACAACATTTTAAAGCCACAATGTTCAGAACATCACGCATATTTATACACCAATCAGGCATAACATTATGACATTATAACATTCTGAGTGGTGAAGTGAAGAACACTGATTATCTCTTCATCATGGCACCTGTTAGTGGGTGGATATATTTATTAGGCAGCAAATGAACATTTTGTCCTCAAATTTGACGTGTTAGAAGCAGGAAAAATCTGCAAAATTGTGGCGGCTAGACGACTGGGTCAGAGCATCTCCCAGACATTGTTCAATTTTTAAATCCCTGCCACCAATATGCTCCTGTGTGGCTCACGGCTCATAAAAAGTAAAACACCGTCACAGGGTAGTTGAATTTATTCATGCACTTTAAAATATTTATTAAAAGCTTCTTTCTTTTAACATTTTTATTTACAATATAATCATAATAGGCTATACAGTGGTACCTTGACCTACGAGTGCAATAATGTAAGAGTTTTCCGAGGTACGAGCGGTCAATCGGTCGATTTTTTTGCTTTGTTATATTAAATTGAGGTACGAGCTCGAGACGCCGCTGCTAGATGGCGAAGCGAAGCCAGAAAGCAAAGATTGTGACGGAAATTAAGATAAGCAAAGAAGAAAAAGTAAAAAAAATTTTAGGGATACGTTTAGGAAAAGTTTAGGGATACGTAGTGTACAGGAGTGATAGTAAAAAACGAGTTTTCCCTCCTCCGCCTATCGCCTCTACCCCATTTCATTATACGTTTCATTAATCTGAGAAGATTTGAGTGTGAGATCTGTAGTCGAATCAGGCTCCTCCTATTGAAGCATTGAATCTTCGAGTCACACCTAGTTTGGAAACACTAAACACTACGAGTGGATATATGTAGGTGACATCCCATCCCTTTCATTGTCTCGGGCAAAGTGTTCTCCAGCTCTCCTGTAATCCTGACCATGAAAAAGCACTTATTGTACATTATTTCATTACCGATGAAGCCTTGCATGCTCTTGGCATTTGCTTTCATTAAGCCCTAGAGACAAACATATCCAGGTTATGAGAATGGATGAATATGTTCCATTTCATTGTGTGGTCCTACACACACCGCATTATGCTTCCTGAACGATCCATTATTTCAAGGGAGGGGGAGGGTTTATACTGAGAGCATATTTCCTTCCCTTTAGGCTGCATTGATTGATGAGAAATAAGCTTGATACCATGGGTGTTGCACCTGCTCCTGCTACTGTACTTAAAATGCTTTGCTCAAGGACATAAGGCAAATATGTTCACCGGATAAACTCAAGTTCACAGACGTTGTCACGTTTAAATCTGACTGGAATGATAAGCTCCAATCCTGGCACATTTTACACCACTGGCAAAAGAAAAAATGTTTTACCTAATTTTCTTACCCTTCGTCTTTAGCCTCCTAGCTGTCAGTATGTTATATTCAGTTCTGCACACATAATGATTGCAGGCAGGAGCCTCGGAGTGTCTACAGTTTAAATCTCATGGCTCTATTCTGAAGGTTATTACTACATGGAAGTAAGTGGATGTGTTTGCCTGAAAGAATGAATCCTCAACCCTACTCCCAAGGCTAGACTTTTAAAGGGAAACTTTAAAACTTTGCATTTGACAAAAGCATCATAACATGATTTCAGATTTTAATCCAATTGAAAATGTGGCATAAAGAGAAAACATTGTCGAATGATTTTTCCTTCTAAACGTTACAATACGGTCTGTATGTCAGTAGATCCAAGCTAATAGCATAAACAGCACAAGGATTACAGAAGGCTTCTTTGACTTGTCAAATTGAAATTATTTCTTTGCATATCCCAAAAACATGGGTCAGACATGATATAGAGCCACGAGAGCACGAATAGTTAAAAGTCTTGCTTGAAGGCCCAAGAGTGGCAGCTCAGTGATACTGGGGCTTGAAACCCTAGCCTACTGATCAGCAACACAGAGACTTAACCACTGAGCTACCACTGGCTTATCCGTACAAAGAGGGCCAAGACTTCTGTATCTCAGCCACTAATTCCTTTTTGTGGATCTCGAAATGTTCTGAAACTAAATGTGATATATAATCTTTCTAGTAGGTCCTGAGTCTTCCTCTGAATCTCTATACGTTTCTGTAGAACATGCCAATATTCAAATCTGTCCAAGACTGAGCATCACATCATTCATACATTCAGAGGTACCATATATACATGGCTTGAAAGTAAGCGCTACCATTATCAAATCTTTTATATTCAATTCAGTTCCATTGAGTTGTAATTGTAGAACCCTTTTAACGAAAGATATTGTCCCATAGAAGGTTACAAAATTGAATTTATATTTGAATGCCTATTTTATATTTAATGAGCGAGCTAGCCGTGTCACTGGCAAGGAAAAATTCCCTCTAGGATTCCCTCCCCCTCCTGGGGCTTTTTAGTTACTTAATATAGGAGACAACTGAACAAATTTGCTTGGTAGAAAGTCTAAGGAGATGTGAAATTATCTTCAAGTGTAGAGCAACATGTGTAGCAGAGGATGGTTCCACATAAACAACCTAAAGATGCATGAAGTTCTATTTTGAGTCTGGTTCCTCTCAAGGTTCTCAAGGTTTAAATATATATATATATATATATATATATATATATATATATATATATATATATATATATATATATAAGAAATGCAGTATGACAGTGCGCTGTATCACTGTATCATGTTGTACTTTTTTTTCATGCATTGTGGTTTTCCTGGGATATGTGTATTTTTGTGCAAATTTTATAGAAAAGAAAACACAAAAAATATAAATGTACATGAAAAAGCTTAACTGTTTTGAACACTTTTGGCGACCTTTCCTTACGATATCCAGATTTTCTTGAAAAGGCGGTATTGCAAAATGTCCATTACAAGTGAATACATTTTTTTTTGCCATTGTAAAAAAAAAAAAAAAAAAAAAAACAGATAATAAATCCACATAAATATATTTGCGCTTGTGCACTTTGCTGCAGTTTAAAGGGCGTGATTATTGGATGCTTTATAGGGGGCCTTGAAGTGACCAAATCGTCTGATTGGCTAAAGCAACAGCTTCAAGCAATATGGATATGAATCTAAAAAGAGCCTGCGCTGATCATTTCTGATGGGTTTATGGCAATACTGCAGAAAGTTTATCGGATAGAAACTCGAACAGAAACTTCTAGGAGCAGCACAGAGAAGCGTTATGAAATAAAGAAAATGGAATATTGGGAATAATTTAATACATATAATTGGCAAAAATATATTAAAACATAGGTCAGAGATTCTAAACAAGCCATTATGGTTGCACAAACCAGTGCACTCTTAGTGCCAGTCCCAAGCCCGGATAAATGGGGAGGGTTGCGTTAGAAAGGGCATCCAGCCTAAAACGTGCCAAATCAAATATGCAAATCACGAATTGGAATTTCATACTGGATCGGTTGAGGCCCGGGTTACCAACAACCGCAAGAGGTATCGTTAGCCAACAGGGTACTGGTAAAAATTGGGCTACTGTTGGCCAAAGGATGAGAAGGAGAGGAGGAAGACGTCTACAGAGAGAGCAGGAAAAGGAAAAGTGTAGGAGAGTGAAGGTTATGGTTGATACTTTAAATGTTGGTACTATGCATGGTAAAAAGGAGAGAGATAGCTGATATAATGGAGAGGAGAAAGGTAGAAATGTTGTGTGTTCAGGAGATCAAGTGGAAAGGGAGTAAGACCAGGAACATTGGAGGTGGCTTTAAACTGTTCTATTGTGGTGTGGATGGAAAGAGAAATGGAGTAGGGGTGATCCTGGAAGAATAGATTAGTAAGAGTGTAGTGGAGGTGAAGAGAGTTTCTGATGAACATGAAGCTGGAAGTTGAAGGGGCGATGATAAATGTCATTAAGTTTGTTGTGAGATGGTGGAAAAAGAAAATTCTGGAGTGAGTTGCAGGGGACAGTGTAGCTGTATGAGAAGTTGGACAGTAAGGAAGGAGAAAGGATTTGTTGTGATTGGCCAAGCAGAGGGACCGAGCTGAGGAGGATGTGATGCAAGTTAGAGCAATAAAGGATGGAGATGTTTGTGGATAATTTTGTGATTTGTGTTTAAAGTAGGGAGCAGGTTAAAAAGAGCAAGGGAAATGAAAGTCAGTAGGATTAAGACAGAGTACATGTGAATGAATAAGAGGTTGCAGGTAGAAGAGGTGATGAAGGAGAGTAAAGAAAAGCAGTGCAGGCAGGGTGGAGAGGGTGAAAAAGAGTGATAGTAGGAGTTTTTGTGATAGAAGGCTATCTGCAAGAGTGAAAGGAAAAGTTTATAGGACTGTGGTAAGACCTGCGATGTTGTATGGTTTAGAGACAGTGGCATTGAGTAAAGGACAGGAGGTGGAGCTGGAGGTAGCAGA
Source organism: Silurus meridionalis (assembly GCF_014805685.1). Classification (NCBI taxonomy): domain Eukaryota; kingdom Metazoa; phylum Chordata; class Actinopteri; order Siluriformes; family Siluridae; genus Silurus; species Silurus meridionalis. Next base: position 23,709,464 of record NC_060893.1, on the reverse strand, counting down.
GCTGACGATGTTGAAGTTTTTGTTGGGAGTGACCACGATGGACAGGATTAGAAATGAGTCTTTTAGAGGGACAGCGCATAAAGGACGTTTTGGAGACAAGGTGAGGAAGGCGAGATTGAGTTTAAACATGTGCAGTGGAGGGACATGGGGTATATCGGTAGAAGAAAGCCGAGGATGAAGCCACCAGGAAGGAGGAAAAGAGGAAGACCAAGGAGGAGGTTTATGGATGTGGTGGAGGAAGACATGCAGGTAGTTGGGTTGAAATAAGCAGATGTAGAGAATAAGGGGGTATGAAGACAGATGATCCGCCATGGCGACCTCTAATGGGAGAAGCCGAAAGAAGAAGAAAAAGAATGCTGAGGATGGAGCCACCATGAAGGTGGAAAAAAGGTTTATGGATGTGGTGAGGGAACACATGCAGGTAGTTGGTTTGAAAGAGGCGGCTGTAGAGTCTAGGGTAGTATGGAGAAGGATGAGCCACTGTAGCGATCCCTAATGGAAGCAGCCGAAAGAAGAAAAAGAAGAAGAAGATAGGTTATTGATTCTGATAGAGTTTAGGCTAGCAGAGAAGATGTTGCTGGCCTAAATGGCCTGCCACTGCATATTTATAATCTATTTATTTTTTATGCATTTGGGCACTAACCATAGTTAAAGGTGCTATACACATAAATGAGTAATGTTAATGGCAATTGAATTGAACAGAATTAATTTAATTGTTGTTCCTTGCAATAACTATTTGGTACCAAGCCTGTACTACTGAGTGCATTTGATTCTAATTAGCTTATTTAAACAATTTTTTTGATATCCTGAACCACTGGTCTGGCATCACATCCAAATATTTGTCCATAAAAAGTAAGATATTTGCAACATTCATCATGAAAAATGTATCCGGTCAAAAATGAAATGCTTAAGTGAACCTTCTAACAAGTCGCTGTTCAGCAATTTCAGAAGAACATATATCGTGCCAAGACCATTCTATTGGCAATGTTATTGGTAGGAAAAAGGAGCCTACAAAAGTGTGTTTTGACTTCAAATCACCGGATTATGGGTCTTCCTAATTCTGGATTATCATGCAGACTGGAAAGCTACTCTCCGCCATTTTCTGCGACAAAATGATTTATTAGACCTAGGCTGTGCGAGCTTAATAGCGTGCCATCGGAATCAAAATGCCTGAGTATAGCTAAGAGCTGAACTAACAGAGTGAGGCCTGAGCTTATTTTAAATCGAAATGATGTCAGAAAGGCCATGCGTAGTCTCTGGAGATACAGCACATGGCCGGAGGAACCGCTGTTTTCACGAGAGTGATGAGTTATCTCACACACAGCCACTCTAAGACGCTCGGAAAATGTAGCTCTTTTGGAAAATGAACCCCACTTTCTTCTTCAATAAAATGTAAGTGACAAGAGATGCATTTGGAATGTAGTAACGTTGTCGCAAACTCAGTAACATTCTTAAGATCTTCAGGGGAAGTTCCCACTAGAGAAAGCATGACAGATTTTTAGTTCCAGGGCATCATATATAAAAACAAAAAGAGTCTGGAATCTAAAATTTGTAGAGGCAATGCATCTAATGATGACCATGTCTAATTTATGATCGAGTGTAGCCACATCCAAACCACAATTAATATAAATTACAGTTTTTCTAAGTTTCTTGGAACACTTTTAATATTTGCAAACCAGAAAGTAAACGGTTCCCTGGTGGTCTAGTGGTTAGGATGCGGCGCTTTCAACGCTGCGGCCCAGGTTCGAGCCCCGGTCAGGGAACCAACCCCAGCCATTAGGGTTGCACAAGCCTTAGTGCCGGTCCCAAGCCTGGATAAATGGGGAGGGTTGCATTAGGAAGGGCATCCAGCGTAAAAACATGTGCCAAATCAAACATGCGGATGGTCCGCTGTGTGACCACTAATGGGAGAAGCCGAAAGAAAGATTGATTTGCAAACCAGTAAGTGCATTTCTCAAAACAATTAGTACAAACGGCTATAAAACAGTGAATTTCTTGAAAAAGACTGTACTTTTTACCAAATCCTTAGTTAATCTCTCTAAAGGAATGACAAGTCATTGTTCACAAACAAGATCATTAAAATGTTTAGTCATGTTGTCAGTATAAAGGTGCACAGTTTCAGTGTTTCCTAATGTAAATTATGGTTTGGGTTACAATGATCATCATTACTCATTACTGCTTTTATGATGCGCACAAGTGACTACATCATGTGGAGGTTGAACAAGTATTTCTGAGAATTTCTTTTACGATCTGAAAAACACTCAAATGGTCCATAGCAACTAAGTAAATATCTAATATTATAAATATTATAGTAATTAATATTAGCTTTTATAATAATAGCTATAGAAAAGTCGTACATCTCTGCATTTTTTTTCTTTACTAATCAAATTATTGAGACTCCGAGCATCTGCAAATAGGATGATTTGCATTTCATTTTGAGTAAAAAAAACAATTACAGTCTTTAAAACTGTGAATTTACCAAATATGATAATTGTGGAACAAAAATGGAAGGAACAATGGAAAGAAGCTCATTTAAGTCAGAAACTAAATAAAAATGAAATTTTAAAATCAAAATCCTTTTTTTAATTTTTTTAATTTTTATTTAGTTTCTGACTTGGATGAGCTTCATTCCATTGTTCCCTCGTTTTTGTTCAATTTTTTCTTCTCTCGGCTGCTTCTATTAGGGGTCGCCACAGCGGATCATCCGTCTCCATACCCCCACTCCCCCCACCTGTCTCTACATTTGCCTCTTTCAAACCAAGTACTTGCAGGTCTTTCCTCACTACATCCATAAACCTCCTCCTTGGTCTTCCTCTATTCCTCCTTCCTGGTGGCACTCATTTACATTTACATTTGCGGCATTTAGCAGACGCCCTTATCCAGAGCGACGTACAAAAGTGCTTTGAGTCTCTAGTAATGAATAAATCTACACTGGTACGCAAAATTACAAACTTAATATAAATATAACCCTTGAATTTTACAAGCTTGGAAGTGCTAATATACAGTACAGACCAAATGTTTGGACACACCTTCTCATTCAAAGAGTTTTCTTTATTTTCATGACTATGAAAATTGTAGAGTCACACTGAAGGCATCAAGGGCTATTTGACCAAGAAGGAGAGTGATGGGGTGCTGCACCAGATGACCTGGCCTCCACAGTCACCGGACCTGAACCCAATCGAGATGGTTTAGAGGGGAGCTGAACCGCAGAGTGAAGGCAAAAGGGCCAACAAGTGCCAAGCATCTCTCGGGGAACTCCTTCAAGACTGTTGGAAGACCATTTCAGGTGACTACCTCTTGAAGCTCATCAAGAGAATGCCAAGAGTGTGCAAAGCAGTAATCAAAGCAAAAGGTGGCTACTTTGAAGAACCTAGAATATGACATTTTTCAGTTGTTTCACACTTTTTTGTTATGTATATAATTCCATATATAATTCCACATGTGTTAATTCATAGTTTTGATGCCTTCAGTGTGAATCTACAATTTTCATAGTCATGAAAATAAAGAAAACTCTTTGAATGAGAAGGTGTGTCCAAAATTTTGGTCTGTACTGTAAGTATTTCAGGAAGAGGTAGGTCTTCAGTCGTCGCTTTAAGAGCACTCCACAGCATAGCAAATGCCCTGGAGTGAAGCTAGCGTCAGCTCCACTGCATGCGTATTTTATAGCTTCCTGGTCGTGACCTCACCCCGCCGGTGAGGTCGCATCTTGCCGTTCGCTGGATTTCACACGGAAACATCATAGTCCATGGAGACCCCTGTCTGACCTCTTCCATCAATCTGTCCATCACCACTGCAAACAGGAAAGGGCTCAAAGCCTTGATGCTTGATGCAGTCTAATTTCCACCTTGAACCAGTCTGTTGTTCCTACTGCACACCTTGTACAATACCACAACTCCTCTTTTAGGACCCTGTCGTACACTTTCTCTAAATCCACAAACACACATTGCAACTCCTTCTGACCTCCTCTATACTTCTCCATCAACATTCTCAAAGCAAATAATGCATCTGTGGTGCTCTTCCTCGGCTTCCATAGCATACTGTTGTTCACACCTCTTCTCTCAGCCTGGCTTTTACTACTCTTTCCCATAACTTCATGGTGCGACTAAACAACTTAATTCCCCTGTAGTTACTGCAGGTCTGCACATCTGCCTTATTCTTAAAGATCGGTACCAGCACACTCGTTCTCCATTCCTCAGGCATCAAATCAAATCAAATCAAATCAAATCAAATCAAATCAAATCAAATCAAATCAAATCAAATTTTATTTGTCACATACACATACATACAGGGTACGGCATGCAGTGAAATGCTTTTTACGACTGTCCGGCATGAGGGAATAAAATGGGGTGAAAAAAATGAAACAAAGAAAAAGAAGGCAGATAAATAAAGTATAAAAACTATATAAAAATAAGAATATATAAAGATATAAAGATTATATATATATATATATATATATATATATATATATATATATATATATATATATATATATAAAAAAAAATGCTTATGGCAGTGAGCAGTTAAACAGTAAACAACAGTTAACAATTTAAGCATGGTTTTTGATTGTCCATAAAGTGTCCGTGTGCGGTATGGTGTGGTGCAAAGTGTCCATAAGTGTCCATGTGCGGAATGGTGTGGTGCAAAGTGTCCATAAGTGTCTGTGTGTGGTATGGTAAGGTGTAAAGTGTCCGTGTGCAGAATGGTGTGGTACAAAAGTATAAAATGTAAAGTGCACAGTCCAGTGTCTAAAGTGTCGTAGCACGAAAAGGTAAAAAAAAAGTAAGATATGTGCAGGGAAAAAGGGTCTGATAATGCAGAGAGTGGGCCAGTTTTTTTTTAGATCCTGGGTTTCCTAGTTTCCTGGTTTAAACTCCGAATGGCCTGCGGTAAGAAGCTCCTCCTCATTCTATCTGTGTTCGCTTTCAGGGAGCGGAAGCATTTCCCTGAATGCAACAAAGAAAAGAGTCCATTGTTGGGATGGCTGAGGTCCTTCACAATCTTCCTAGCTCTGGTCCGGCACCGCGTGCTGTAGATGTCCTGCAGGTTAGGAAGCTCGGTGTGGATGGTACAGTCAGCTGAACGCACAACCCTCTGGAGGGCTTGCCTGTCCTGCATGTTGCTGTTCCCGAACCAGGAAGTGATGCTACCCATCAGAACGCTCTCAATAAGTGGGTTTAGAAAGTCTTTAGCACCTGAGAGGGTAGTTTAAAGTCCCTTAAGCGTCTCAGATGGTACAGACGCTGCCGGGCCTTCTTCACCAAGGTGTTGATGTGACAGGACCAAGACAGGTCCTGTGTGATGTGAACACCTAGGTACCGGAAAATGTCCAGTCTCTCCACTGGGGTCCCGTGGATATTTAGCGGTTGGTATGACCGCTCCTGCTTCGTGCTGAAGTCCACGATCAACTCCTTAGTCTTGCTGACGTTCAGGAGAAGGTTGTTCTCCTGGCACCATCTCTCCAGGTTTTTAACCTCCTGTAGGTAGGCCGTCTCGTCGTTGTTGGAGATCAGGCCGACCACAACAGTGTCATCAGCAAACTTGATGATGGTTGTGGAGTTGGAAGTGGGCACACAGTCATATGTGTACAGTGAGTACAGCAGGGGGCTCAGAACACAACCCTAGGGAGCTCCAGTGCGGGTGAGGGTGGATGAAGTGTGTTTTCCCACCCTTACGGCTTGTGGTCTGTCTGTCAGAAAGTTAGAGATCAATTGGCACCGCGGCAGGCTGAGTCCCAGGACCTCCAACTTAGAGGTGAGTGTGGAGGGAATTATAGTGTTGAATGTTGAACTGTAGTCCACAAACAGCATCTTTGTATAATTCCCTCATTGTATTTGCTCATTGTAGTGTGGAGGAGATGTGCAATGGTGTTCTCAGTGGAACGGTTCTGACGGTACGCGAACTGTAGTGGGTCCAGTGTGTCTGGAAGTGATGCAGTAATGAAGTCTCTGACCAGTCTTTCAAAGCACTTCATCACTACTGAGGTTAAAGCTACAGGGTGATAGTCGTTAAGGCAGGCGGGCTGGGGTTTCTTCGGGACAGGAACAATGGTGGACTGTTTGAAACATGAGGGGACAACAGACTGTTCCAGTGAGAGGTTAAATATCTCAGTGAACACCGGTGCTAGCTGGTCAGCGCAGGCTTTCAGAACCCGACCTGTGATGCCATCTGGTCCTGCTGCCTTCCTGGTATTCACTCTCTTAAATGCCCTCCTCACGTCATGCTCCGAGATGGTGAACGTGTTTACTTCTCCGGGTCTCTCGGCGTGCACACTGGTTGTGCCGCTAGCGCCACTAGCGTGGTTAGCTACAGCTTCGAAATGAGCGTAAAAGGTGTTTAGCTTGTCTGCCAGAGAAGCGTCCGCATTCACCATTCTGGAAGATGGTGTTTTATAGTCCGTTATTTTTTTTAGTCCCTGCCACAGGCTACTAGAGCCACCATGTTGGAACTGTGACTCTAGTTTCCTCCCGTAGTGGCGTTTTGCATCCTTCACCGCTCTGCAAACACTGTAAGACACAACCTTGTACTCATCCATGTCCCCGGTGGCGAGCCCCATGTTGTAGGCAGCAGAGCGGGATCTCAGAGCATCACGGATGGTTTTATCCAACCACAGCTTCTGGTTGGGAAACGTTCTGATGGTGGTTTTTTGACCGTATCATCCGCTAGTTTCCCAATGAATCCCACAACCGCTTCTGTAAACATGTTGACGTCATCAGAGCTGCGCCGGAACATGTCCCAGTCTGCATCATCCAAAGTGTCCTGCAGAGCGGCCACCGATTGGTCAGTCCAGCACGTGACCTCCCTCTGAACCGGAGCTTCCTGTTTCAGCCTTTGTTTGTAAACAGGCATGGGGAAGATGGCGGCATGGTCCGATTTCCCAAACGGTGGACATGATTGTGCCTTGTAGCTGTTCTTGAATAGTTTGTAGCAGTGGTCCAGTGTCCTTTCACCCCTGGTGGGGCAGGTGATGTGCTGATGAAAGTTCGATAGTGCGCGCTTGAGGTTGGCACTGTTGAAATCTCCTACCACAATGAGCGCAGCGTCCTGATGCTGTGTTTGGTGAAGAGTTAGTGTCTCGTGCAAATCCCATACTGCAGTGTCTGTGTCTATGTCCGCTTGAGGTGGAATATAAACGGCACTGACTATGACCGAACTGAATACCCGAGGTAGATAAAAGGGCCGACATTTGATGGTCAGTAGTTCCAGATTTGGTGTACAGGAGCGTGAAAGAGGAACGATGCTCGCGCTGTCACACCAGTGGTTGTTCACCATCAGACACACTCTACCTCCTCTTGACTTCCCCGACTCCAATGTTCTGTCCATGCGGTAGACCGAGAAAAACTCAGCCGGCTGGATGCCGTGGTCCGGTACCGCTGGGTATAGCCATGTCTCGGTGAAGCAGAGAAGGTTGCAGTTCTGACTGTCCCTCTGGAACATGACCCTTGCCCTGAGGTCATCGAGCTTGTTCTCCAGTGACTGGACGTTGGCTAACAGTATACTAGGTAAGGGAGCACGGTGTGCACGTGCCCTCAGCCTGTTCCTGGCGCCTGCTCGTTTCCCTCGTGGACGCCGGTACAGGTCGCGTCCTTTGTTCTCCCTCAGGATCTCGCTCGGCCAGCATGGGTCAGGGTTTAAAAACAGAGAAAGGTGAGTGCATTGTACACCAATAGATATGAGTGTCTCTTTCATATCTAATGATGTCCATCTTGTGTAAATGGAACTAAAACTAATTTAATAAAAGTATAAAATAAACAAAAAAAGAAAAAATGTAGCCGGAGCAGTCATGACGGCAGCCGACCTCACCGGCGCCATCTTGATAATAGGCATTCTCTCACCTTCCAAAATCTTGTTAAACAATCTCGTTAAAAACTTCACTGCCATTTCTCTTAAACATCTCCATGCTTCTACAGGTATGTCATCTGATCCAACTGACTTTCCACTCTTCATCCTCTTAGTTGCTTCTCTCACCTCCTCCTTCTCCATCTCCACACCATCCAACCTTTTTCTTTACCTTCAAAACCATCCTAAAGACCACCATCTGATGCTGTCTAGCTACACTGTCTACACTCTAAAAAATAAAAAGTTGAGTTAACTTAAAAAATTTAGTAAATTTGCTGCAAAGCAATTTTGAGTTTACTCAACTTCCATGGTTAAAGTTATGCCAAATCATTGTAGAAAATGGATTGAAACTGCTATCTTAAGTTAGGTATACCTTCCTCAGTAAGTTCATCTAACCTTCCTCAGTAGGTACATCTAACTAGTCATCATGAGTTTGTTCAAATTTAAAAAGGGGGTTGAGTGAACTTTAAAAAACCTGAAGTTCAGTAAGTTCAGCTTTGCAGCAAATTTACTAAATTTTTTAAGTTGGTTCAACTTAATTTTCTTCTTTTAATTTACAGCTTTAAATGTTTCATTCAAACTTCTTTCACAAATTCCTGTTTGGCACAGGAATTTCACATTAATAATCAAACACAGATATTGCAAATTATACTCTAAACACAATGAAAAAAAGACATTTTTTTTGAGAAAAATGTTTATTTTACAATTTTGCCAAGCGACACATTCCCTGTCAACATGAACTGCAAAAATTGGATTCAGATAGTTTTTTATCTAGTCATCAAAATATAATAAATAATTGAAAATAAAATATATATAAAATTGAAATAAAATAAAAGGCAAAAAAGGCAATCTTGTAATGACTTTAAAGTGCTGGAGTAAAATAAATTGTTCTCAAAGTGCCAGAATAATCTTAAAATGCTCCAAAAATAAACAAGCAGAGTTTCAACACATTCGTTAGAGCAATGAAGTATTAACTGTTATAAACAAAACTTGAAAGTCATTAAACCTTACATTAAAACTCAAAACTGACTTTGGCATATGTTGTACTGTAATACAGCTACTAAACAAACAGGAACAAATCAGTACTTGCACTTTTGATTAGCCATCTGAACTGCCGCTACTTCAACTTTACCAATTTGTTTTGAATCACTGGACTCTTGCAGAGCACTGGTGGTCAAGGCCAATAAACACTTTCTGAATAGTTTCAAAAGTGTATTTTAGTTCTTCAGGATAGCTAATGATTTTGATGGCATAAATCAAGTCAAATAGGAGAGCAACAGCTGTAGGGACGTCTTGCACATTATCCAGCACAACTTGCTCCTCTAAAACTACAGACAGGCACCTTACATTTGGGTTTGAATGGATGGTGGCAACGTCATCTTCAACGACAGTTAAGACCCCCTTCTTCATCCCTTTTGTGTGAGTGTCTTCTGGGTCTGTGTCCTGCAGTAAAAATCAGCATAAACACAGAATCAAAACCCATTTTTAATTGATAGAGTTCTGCTGGACCACAAAGAGATTTTTATATTGTTTAAGATAGGTCACTCAAAATCACACATGCCACAATTTTCCATTGTGTTTGCTTGGATATACACCATGTTGCCAAAAGTATTGGGACACCCCTTCTAATGAACAGGTTTGACTACTTTAGTAATTTCCATGAGTACAAATCTTAATGTTTAAGCATATGATGAGATTCGATGGAATTGTGTGCATCTAATTTTATAGCAACAGTTTGGACAGGACCCTTTTCTATTCTAATATAGCAATGCTGCTGTGTATGAAAAGGTTTAAAAAAGAAATTACTGATTCAGTCAGTGTGGAAGAACTTGACTGGTCTGCAGAAAGCAATGGCTTAATCCCAGATGAACATCTCTGGTGGGACTTATATGCAGACATTGAGCCAAAAACTAATCACCAAACACTAATGACTTCTACTTACACTATATGGACAAAAGTATTGGGACACACTCTTCATTAGAACAGAAAAAGGCACTTCCAAAACTGTGGCAACAAAGATAAAAACATAATTCATGTATTTACAAATTGTATTTCCATCTCTGTTGCAACAGAGATGGAAATACAATTTGTAAATACATGAATTATGTTCCAACAGCTTTGGAAGTGTATAAAATGACTACCCATATGTACAAGTCATTGGTGTTTGGTTTGAGTTTTTGGCTCAAGCTCTACATTTACAGTGACATCAAAGGTGTTCAGATGAGATTAGGACTTGGCTTCATGCAGACCAGTCAAGTTCTTCCACACTGAATAAATCAATAATTTCCTTTTGAACCTTGCCTTATACACAGAGGCATTTTAATGTTAGAAAAGAAAACTTTTGGCAATATAGTGTAACACTTAATTTGTGGTGTCAGACTCATTACTGATAAGTATTCAACTAGGATTATTTAATAAATACATTTTTGCCAACACTTTGCCTACGCCATTCTACTCTTTCCCCTGACGTTTGGCTTATAGAACAGTTATCAGATTAGTTTCGGACACCAGACAAAACTGTTTTCTCTTTACAGGATCTGGATAGTACCTCAGGTATAGGATAATATGCCTATAACAGACTGATAGCACACTTACCAGGCAAGACTTCAGAAAGTTTCCAGACTTTTCCCCTCATAAACAAAGGTAGACTTTTGAGAGCTGTAGGTTTATTTTGAGCAGCACACCAGAAGCATGAAAGACACAGAAAAAGTTAAAACCTTCAGATTTATGCTTCCGAGATATGTGGCTACTAAAAGTTGAAAGGACATTGGTTGTCAACTCACAATCTTTAAAAGGACAAGTGACTGTGTCATGCCTCCTCAAAGGATTACAACTGGGATGGCTGACAAACATCTTTAATCACATAACTCACATGAAAAATTACATCTTGTCAAAAGTGTTTTAAATGCACCTAAAGTTTTAAAAGTGCAGATGCAGTCAGTATACAAGCAAGGATGCTGCTGGGATCGCCCTAGATAGTGCCAAAACCTGTAGTGTTTCAAAAGGACCTCTCTGCTACTGTGGGCAAATCTGCATTCCAAACCTATGAAAAGAAAAACAAACACAGTTTGACATGTGCAGTAATACATTCCATCTAAATTGACATAAATTGTTTAAAATACAACATAAATATTACATACAAAAAATGAGAATATACAATGAATCACATTCAAAGCAAAAGAATAATACCAAATTACATTGAACTAGTTAAATGGTGCTAAGAAGAACTATGCTAAAAAACACTAAGCTCCTGAAATACTAGACATTTGCTGATAATTCAACATGATATTTTTCAGTATTTTAGACCGAATGTTATGTAAAGCACGTTACGTTTTACGTCTAAGATCAGAAATAACCACACGGTTAACAAGGTTAAGAATACTCTATAACTTACTGAAATGTAAAATGCTGTTTTTTCCCAATTTTTTATAATACTAACGACTTACCTTGTTGATTGTGTAAGGGTCTTCAGTCATGGAGATCGCATTTTTCCCGTAAGTAGTGCTCTGTTTCATGGCGTAGCTGGATGATCAATAATCACGTGTTTAGCCTTAACGTTAGCCAAAACTGATTTACAGAAAGCAAAACGTAGCCGGTAAAATAGTACTGACCAGCTGGCAGAGGATTCTGTCTGGTCTGAAAGCCTCCCTCTAATGCAAATCAAGCAAAGATTTATCCAAAAAGAACGATTCATTCTCAATTTAGCATTTGTAATTAGCATTAGGTGTATGACTGTGTTTCTTATGTCTTTTGTATGCTTCTTTAATGACTTAAATACTAGAGATTCTATTAACTCCATCCACAACACACAATCCATTTAAATATAGTTTATTGTAATAACTATAACTTATACAAAAATTGTGTATTTTAAAACATTTCACTCACATTTTGCAAAGTGAACTGAACATGACCTTCAAATGAAGCTGTCTAAGCTCATTGCAAAATATCATTACATTTCTTAAAATAGTCTTTCCAAAAACAACGTTACATTTTACGATAAGCATTTGTGTAATATATTTAGGTTATTTTCAATCATAAAACTTAAAGAAATCAGAGAACATCCAGCCCCTTCTAAAATGCAGTTGATGAGGGGAAACCCTGTGCACAATGCTAGGGAAACAGTGAATCGCTTGAATGAAGAAATCAAAATGTTACGTTTTCCCAACTTAATTGTTTATTTTTATTGGACAAAATAGTAGTAAACATGCAGTTAAATTTTTTTATGAGTAAACTCAACACACTGCTCAAAAATATGTCCACCTAACTTATAATTTTAAACTGAGTTAACAATTTGCAAGTTGGATTTTTTACAGTGTACATAATAGATCTTTGAAAACTAAATAAACTTTTCATGCCTGCATGCATAAAATAAAAATCATATACAGGTCAAGGCCTTGCAAGACCATAACATACACTACATAACGGAACAAAACTATTATAAACTAAGACACCTTCCCTTTCCAGCCATATATTGTTTGCTCTTCCCCAAACTGTTAGCACAAAGATTATAGCACACATTTGTATTGGACATCTTTAAATGTTATAGCATACAATTTTTCCTTTGCTTGACCTAGGAGACCCAAGCTTGTATTAGCATGACAATTACCCTTTGCACAAAGCCAGCTGAATCTAGTGGAACATCTAACCAGGAGAGTGAAGATAACAGCAAATGGGGACTAAATGTGGATTATGATGTTCAAAAAGCAGAAATTAATCTTATGGTCGGGTGTCCACACACTTTAGTGCATATAGCAATGCAATGTATTAGAATTTGTGTATTAATACTCATTTGCCTTGCAGCCAAACTACTGTCCATCAGAACTCATCCCATACTCACATTCATCCCATAGCAGATCTACACAAGAAATACTTACAGGGTTTCTTCTCTCTTGAGAGGATCAGTGCAGGGTTCTCAGAGTTTAATCAGAGCAGAGGGGGTTTGACTGGATTTCTCAGCTGAAGGTCACCGGGTTGAACGCGATTGTGGCAGCGGGTGGACAGGTAGGTAACACCTGCTCCTAATGAGCTCATTAGCTAAACCTCAGCTCTTGGCAAGCGAGTCGAACAGCTGGGAGGGAACTGCTGCGATGGCGCTTGGCTGGAGATCAGGATCGGGCCGTCAAGTTACTCTTAGTGTTTGTGGTAAAATGTAATCAGAGGCAGGCATGTGGTGTTTCTTAGGTCTGATACATTATTAATAGACATTATTGTATGAAGAATGATGGCCTACACACACACACACACACACACACACACACACACACACACACACACACATATCAAAAGACATTTTTAATTATTTATAAGCCTGTATTATTTTTTAGAAATCATTTTCCGAAGAGCTACACTTATAATAACAAGTAATTATAATCAAATTCACACACACACACACACACACACACACACACACACACACACACACACACATATTACAATTACATATATGCAGGGTTTTCAAGTCAAACCCAGGACTTTTTAGTCCCAGTTTGATTTAAATAAAAATGTAACACAACTCAGCCCTGGGCCACGTATTATACAGAGTGAGCTTGGATCATGAGAATCTCTTGATGAGTTCTGCCGTCTCATCATTTGGTCTTTTCCCCCCTTTTTTCTACAAGCTTTCCAGCAGTGAAGTCATTGTTGCTAGGGCTAGCTTGAGGTCGTAATCTAGCTATGCATAGAAAGAAAAGTGCAACTAAAACAAATGTGGGAAATTGGCACAAGCGGAAATAAAAGGAAAAAACACTGCATACTGCGAAAGTCAATAAAATGGGGAAAAGATTTTATTTTCTTTGTGTGGCTCGGTACCAAATGCTTCATGACCCAGTGCTGGTACATGGTTCAGGCATCCCTACATTACAGCATGTGCCATCTCAATCACTGCTGGTGAAGTCTTAGTTTTGTTTTTGGGGTGTGTATTAGTCATTTTGTTGTATTGGAGAATTCTGCTTGGCCATAATATTAATAATAATAATAATAATAATAATAATAATAATAATAATAATAATAATAATGTTGAGGATATTGATCGTGCAATGCTGGATCTTAGTGACCATTTAGAGCACATCAAACCTTTCATTTGATTAAACAACCAGCATAACACATTATCCATTTGTGTATCTCCAAATATGTACAGTAGATGTGAAAGTGTTTAGCACTTTATGCAGTGTCCAAGATAAGTATATACAGACAGGAAGTGTTATGAGAAGTGATTTCTCGGGGTTGTGAATGTAGCTTCATGTCCTGAGGGTAAAATATGTGTGAAATAGCGCGTTTGCTCATTTCACTGCCTCGAACTGGCGACACGTCCTCAAAATCTCAGCTCACAGAAGCACATCAGACATGTTTTGGTAAAAGCACATTATGTTTTCTCGCCATCTCAGCTCACTCTATTAGCAGACTTCTGCACTTCCTGCCAAGGAGGTTCGAGAAAAGTGCCAGACTAAAAACACCAGTCACTCACTTGACTGTGAGATGAATCGGAAAGCAATATGAGGATCAGAGAGTCAATAGGGAATGTTGTGTCGCATATGCGGAACGTTCTCCAGAAATCAGAAGGACTCAGAATCATTAGCAGCTCTGTTGTTCTCAGTTATTCAATTTCTAACAAGATTGTAGGAACTCCATTTAGAAATCTATAATTCATTCTACATTATTTTTACATTCTGTAAAAGTGAGCTCTATGAAGATATGCTTTAAATGGTTTGGGATGGAAGATCTCCTGACGTAGAGCTCCGACTCGTAACCCTACTGAACACCTTTGGAAGAAAATTGCACCTTTCTCACCTCACCAACATCAGTACCCGATTTTACTATCATCTCCACAAATCTCCACAAATCTATTGGAACATCTTCCCAAAACAGTGGAAAATTGTCAGGTCAAAAGATCTCATGGTCAGGTGTCCACAAACTTGTTTCCATTCTTCTGCTGAAACCTTGATGCAACTATGCCCAGAGTTTCTTTTTAAGACCAACAGGAGCTTGAGAGGAACTACACCATGGTGTGCAGTGTATTATGCATATAGCATATATGTGGATGGAAGTATAAATAAAGTATAATCCATCACGTTGGTCCTTTCATGTCCCCTTGTCCAGTCTAATGCCTGCCCTTCTTATTTCTCTCTCTGACCTTCTGTTGCTGTTGCTCACCTGAGGCTTGACCTGGTCTCTGTGCCAGCTGTGTGAGACACTTCATTACCCCACTGACTGCAGGCCTGGAAAACTCTGCCCTTCCACCCTGCAGTTCATAACACACACACATGCTCACACACCCAGTGCAGCAGAATCATATCTATATTAATAAATGTAGAGAAGTAATAGTAATAACATTACTCTGAATTCTGGATTGTAATTGGCCAGGAGGTGTTAATATTGTAATGTCTTTCTCTCTGGATGTCTAGTAAGTGCATTACAAAGCATCAGGTGCTCCAGAATGCAGCAGCAAGAGTCCAGAACCAGAAAATATGACATCATTGATGTCATCGCCGGCAGATATATAAAAATAAAATAGAATAAATCAAATTGATGCTGTGCAATTTTATTATATTGATTAAAATGAGTAATCGATTAAATCGGCACAAATAAAACTGATTAAATGAAAATAATAAATGGAAAAATGTCATTAAATAATATACTTATGTTACACCTTATTTGGAAAAATACAGATGTGTATACAAGTGTGTGTGTGTGTGTGTGTGTGTGTGTGTGTGTGTGTGTGTGTGTGTGTTTTAAATTTAAAATTACATTTTCTAACGATATCATCTTTTTAACTGTTCTATTTATTTTAGCATACATTAACAAATGTCTTCATTCCTTCCATCTTTTCTTCCATTCACTTTCTCAATATGCAGAATTGTCAGGATTTTCTCATTTAAAGAGAAATTCTTGACTCTGTACTTAAAACACTAAAGAATCCATATTGCTAAACTGTCGTAAAAATGGCGGCGATTTCAGGCGCAAAAACAAAATCTTAGTTAAACAACACACTATAAATCGTATTTCCAGTAACCACAGTGACACTGCGCTAACTCTAGTTTATTTTTTATACTCCTGGCATTGTTGTGTATGTTTAAGTTGAATAATAATAATACAAACCAAAACTGACACTGCGCACAAAGGGCTAGGCGGAGACTAAACAAACTTGCGGTACTTCCTGAGAGAACTCGGATATGAACCGTGTTCTGCACGTAAAAAAGCATTGCATTCGGTACACACGTGCACCAAAAAGTTCAGCACTTAAGTAGGCCTTGTGAATGAGGTTCAGGTGTGGATTGTTAGTACGTAGGAGAGGCACTACGTACGGGTGGGGTGCCGAGATCAGGCGAAGCCGGTGGATCACTGACACACACCTAGTAGAGGGTCAAATGTTCTGAACTCAAGATCTCAGTTTCCAAAACTTTGTCATTGAGTCATTGAATTTTTTGTATTAATTCAAGCCTTTAATCAATAGGTTTTTTTGAGGTAAAGGAGCAGATCTGGAGTTATCATGATTGCATGTATGATTGAAAGGGTTGTTTATAAAAAAAAACGCCATTTCACGAGGAGATATTTGCCAGACAATGTTGAGATCTGAGCTGAAACAAAAAAATTTGTATGGAGGGAAAAGGGAGAATTAGCTGAGTGAGATAAACAGAGCAAACCAATATTTAGTTAAAGCTTCATCGTATAAAAACACGTCCCGACGTATATCAAAACCTTTCCATGTCCTTTATAATTACCCATCAATGCGTTCAATGCTATGTCTCTTTCAAACCATAAAGCTTTCATGCTTTTACACAGAACCCATTGAATTGACATGAATGTGCTATTGGGAGCGCAGAATAAGTGTTTTTGTTTAGGGGGGTTTATTTCAGATGCTTAGAGAGCAGTGTATCATCGGCGTCGTTCAATGCGATTTACTAATGTTCCTGATTTCCCCTGTGCGTTTGCTCCACGCACAAAATCCAGAGGCTTTCCGTGCGTCGTGAACATATTTAACCAATGAAATTAGCACTTGGAGTCATTTATTCAGTCGGGGGGCTTTAATTAAATTCCGTTTGAAATAAAGAGGATGTAATTAGCGCTGCGATAGCACGGCATAAACGTGTGAACTCGCTAACGGTATTGTTGGAGGAAGGGCGGCACTTTTGCCCTCATGAGATTTAAGAGACTGCGCTTAGATTAATGGAACCTTTAGGCATGAGTGATATCAATAGTGAGTACAATACAATATATGGACAACAATTTCTGGCCCCTGATTAGTATGTGCTTTTTTTGATCATCCCATTCCACATCTCCAGTTCCTGTTATTATATGCTATACTTTTCTGGAAAGATGTTCTACAAGATTTTTGGAGTGTGCTTGTGTGAGATTTATTCAGCCACAAGGGTGTTAGAAAAGTCAGATACTGATGTAGGTGAGGTGAGGAGACCTGCAGTCAGCATTCACATTCATGGTTTGGGTCTCGTAGTCCAAGTGAAGAGAAAATTGCATGCTACCGCATCCAAAGACATCATATACGCTTGTATATGTGTTTTTACTGTATATAGGTTTTGTGTATTTATTTATTAATATGATGGATATATGATGATTATATTTAATATAATTTAATATATTTATAACAATCAAATTAGTCTAATATTAGGCTCATCCTTTAAATGTGTACAATGACTTTTTTTTGCTTGTTCATCATATTAATAAATCAATTCTCTTCACAAATTCACTGATAAATGCTAATAATCCTAAAATATTTAAATAATAATAATAATTATTATTATGGAGCTGGCTTTGTGCACAGGCGTATTGTCATGTATGAACATGTCTTGGTCAAGTGCTCTTGCATCCAAAGACGTCCTACACAATTGTGTGCCTTTAAGCTTAGTGGTTACATTTTGAGAAAGAACCCATAAATAGCTGAAAAAGCCAGTCGTTTTGACCGTATGGCATATGTCTGATTTATTAACACGGCTTAATGCTCAAGGGCCTGTAATGTGTGTAATGTTTTTTAATGATTTATAATCACACTCTTGGTGGCACACAAATGAGGACAGGTTCTTTTAAGTCTGGATCCTCATACCATCTAAGGGAGTTTTTTCTTGCCACACTTGCTCCAGGCTTGCTCATTAGGATAAATACACATCATTTAATTATATTCAAATTGAATATTCCATTGTGAAAGATGCAATAGAAATTAAATTTATTATACATTTTCACGGATGCAGTAGCAGATTTGCAGGTTTCAATGAGAAACAGGAAGACAAATCCAGAACAATTAAAAATTAAAAATCCAGAATTGAATAATTGAGAATAAAATCAAGAATTAAGAACAAGGGCATGGAGTCTATAGTCAGTAGAGGTATAATTTTTTTGTGTATATATGAATGTGTTTGTGTGTGTGTGTGTGTGTGTGTGTGTGTGTGTGTCTGAAATATTAACCCAGTACCCAGTACGTAGAGGAGTTGCACAGGGTCAGAATAATGTTCTGGGGAATAAGTCCAGATAACAATGTGTTATTTATTATGCATTTTAAGAGCCACGATCCTAATGTACATATGACACTATTATATATATATATATATATATATATACTGTATATATGCAGAATTGCATTCAAATGCAGTAGAGACTCCAGAATGCTCACTTCTCTCCCAAATAGATTAACTGCTATTTAAGATGCCCACCAATAACAGAAATAAAACACACAAGTTTCATCTGTTATCAAACATTTAAAAAAATCATGTGCAGGAACATTTCAGTGACCACGAGATTAAACACAGTTTGGTTGAGTAAAGGAATAAGTCAGGATGCTCAACATTTTGCAGACTTTAGACTCTACTAGAAACTTAGAAACACCATCTCAGGGTTACAAAAGTTCTTATCTTGAGAAAGTTCTTATCTTGAGAAAGTTCTTATCTTGAGAAAGTTCTTATCTTGAGAAAGTTCTTATCTTGAGAAAGTTCTTATCTTGCTCGGCGTTGGAGTCGCATTGGAACCAAAATGAGACTCTGGCATCCTATCAAATGACTGCATCTCTTCCTTCCTTCCTTCCTTCCTTCCTTCCTTCCTTCCTTCCTTCTTTCTTTCTTTCTTTCTTTCTTTCTTTCTTTCTTTCTTTCTTTCTTTCTTTCAATTTTCCTTCATTCCTTCCTCCCTTGTTCACTAAAGTAATTCTGTGTGATATCACCTTTATTAGCAATACAAAAACTGCATGCTGGCATGAGATTGAGGTTGATGTAACTGTTACTGCCCCAGAGATTAGTTCCTAATAATGAAAATGCACTTTTTCTGCATCATATACACCCTGATTCTAGATTATGAGCTTAACATGTTTCATTTTTGCTTTCATTTTTGACAAGACCTGCAAAGACCACCCTCCTACTACACACACACACTCACACACACACACACACACACACACACACACACACACACACACACACACACACATAAAGCCCTCTCAGTTTCCATTGTATTACCTGCAATGTCAGGAAGAACACTGAGAAATGACTCAAGGAGCTTTGTGACAGTATGGGAGGAGATGACGCGGTCCTACTCTAATTACTCATTTAATGCTGTTCACGAGCGCAGAAGAATTTAATTGACTGTTTTATGCTAACTTTGACAACCCTGTATACGTGCTGTGTATAACACCGTCCCCGTGTGTGTGTTAATGTACAGGAGAATCCGTTAAGGTATAAGGATGTGCAAGTGAGCTGCTCAGGGACTGAATAAAAATAATAATTAGTGTTTTACAGCGAGCTTTTCCCACCATGCCGGTGCTTTCGGACACCTCAGCTACTTCAGATGGAGATCAGTAGGGGGCACTGTGACCGTAATCTTACAGGGGAAGTGGTGGAGCAGTGTTGAAGGCTCTGGATTACTTCCTGGAATCTGGCAGTACCAGTTCAAGCCCTGGTACTGCCAGCTGCCACTCTTGGGCCCCATGAGCAAGGCCCTTAACTCCATTTGTGCCCCATGGGTGCTGTATTATGGCTGACCCCAAACTCTTATCCCAGCTTCCTAACATTTTTTTTTTAGATCTGCTTTCACTGATTTCACTGTGCTGTAATGTATATGTGACAAGTAAAAAGTCTCTCTTTTAAATTGGACTTTGTATCGAAAGGTCAAAAGTTCAAATCCTAGAACAACCAGGCTGCCACTGCTGGGCCCTTGAGTAAGGCCTTTAACCCTTTAGCTGCTTAGTTGTAAGTGACTGTGGGGCGCAGTATCCTGGCTGACCCTGAGCTTGACCCCAGCTTCCGAACATCGCGGAATATGCGAAGGAAGAATTTCCCTGTGGGATCAATAAAGTATTCTTAAAAAATTAATTAGACTATTAATAGTATTTGGGTAAAAATATCTAATCACATGGCTATGATGTACGTGCCACAGAATGACCTTAAGGTCTCAAGAAAGCATCCTGTGGTGATGTTTCTGGACTTCTGTAAAGGTCTGAGCACCACTGTTCAGACCGCACTATATTTGCTTTTCTCAGTCAATAGTGTGTTTACACCGTAATTGGTTAAAACCTTGAGTAGAAGTTATTGATGTATATTTGGGACAGAAGTGAGCGTTTTGGTGTCTCAATTTCAATTCGTGCAATTAACGGAAAGGTCAAGTGCAGAACGCGGACGCTGGAGCAGATGCCCATGAGACGGCTGACATTTACGCAGAGTCTCAGACCCTACTATGGGGGTGAGCTGTAAATAAGGCAAGAAAACATACACTACACTACGACAGCGTTTTAGTGGCATGTAAAAAAAATGATTAAGAATAAACTCGTAGCATTACGAGAATAAAGTCAAACCTATGAGAAGAAAGTTTTAGCAATACAAGAAAAAGTCAGAATTACCAGAATAAAGTCGAAATGATGACAATAAACTGGTACCAATACGAGAATAAAGTCGAAACTACTAAAATAAGTTTTGTAGCAATAAGAGATTAAAGTCGTAGCATTACAAGAATAAAGTAGAAATTACGAGAATAAATTTGTAGCAATACGAGAATAAAGTAAAAATTATAAGAATAACGTCATACAAATAAAGTCGTAGCAATACGAGAATAAAATTGAAAGTAAGAAATTAAAGTCATATCAATACTAGAAAGAAGTCGAAAAGTCGGGGGCTAATGCTATCTCATGCGTTCTTTCATGCCGTTATTAAAAATTTTAAAGAGTTGGATTCTCATGCTAAGCATAGGCAAAGTAAAAGAAAATAACGATTTGGACGTATCCACGTGTCAAATACACCCCTTCTGAGTTTGTATATGTTTTGGAAAGTTTTTTAAATCATGATGGGTGGAATTCCTTGTATTCCTTCAACCAGAGCGAGAGCAAGATCACCACGCTTCATTCAGTTTCTGAACTCATCAGCAGCACTGCACATGACTTACTCGAGAAGAACATTTTCTAAAGGAGTGTGGTTTTGGATTTGAGGGAATAAACCTTTTTCAGTATTTACCATATGGTGGGAGCTTAGTGGTTAAGGCATTAGGCTTTGGATCTGAAGGTCATGAGTTTAAATCCCAGCCACACTAATGGGCCCCTGAGAAAGGCCCATAACTCACACCATAGCTGCTGAGTTGTATGAATGAGATAAATGTAAGTCGCCCTGGATACGAGCATCTACCAAATACCATCAATGTAACTGTAGCATATAGACATGTCCTGCTGTAGTCATTTGTTGCTGCTGTGGGTTTTGTAATGAAATGTTCAATTTCAGACTCTGATATTTATGTCTGGATCTGAGTTTTAGTCCTAGTTCATTTAAGACTATACATTTTTTGTTGCTATTTGATTTATATTGATGTCACAGCTTTCAGACGATCTTTAGCTCCATCCACCCCACGCCTCAAGGAGCTCGGCTCACTGATTGGTTGATGGGCTAAGAGCAAACACTGAACCTTACTGAAACTTACAAAAAATAAAGAAGTAGATGGACAGCAGGTCAACCATTTGGGTTTTGCCTCCTGGATTTGTTAAGTGCTGGAACATTCGACAAAAATCTATACTGATAGTTTTTCCGGCTTCCAGTCCGCTGTCATTAAGAGAGCGGCCTCTAGAGGCGAATCGCTGATGCCACGTGCTGTTCATTTTTACACATTAGACTGCTCTATATTATATGTATTATTTATCATTTATTAATTATATAATTTCATTTATTAATGCATTTATTTATATTTATTTCCTTTTGCACATTTTCATAATTGAGTACTGTTTTTTGTTTTTGTAATAAAGTCAGTTCTCTTTTACTTTTGGTGTTATATTTGTACGATCCAGCTTAGCTATCTTTATAATTTAATATCGCTAATCGCTAATGCAGACCAGCTGAAAGTGTAATGCTGTCGAATAGAAAGTTTAAAGTGTGTGCTCACTGTCTGAATTCTGAATCTGCAAGATTTTTTTTTTTGCTGCGAAAGTGCCCAGTGCAGCCAGATAATTCTAATGTGAGTTCGTTGAAAAATCGTTAAATGGAAGGAATCGGAGCAGAACAAACGCTGGCAGCACTTTTTATTTTCTAATCACTGTAGGCATACTGTTCGCATGCTTCAGCTTCAGAGAGGGAGTTTTCAGAACCGGTGTCAGAAGCCTGATCTCTCTTCATCTTCATCCAATTATAAAGAATCTCTCTATTTCTCTCTCTCTATCTCCATATCACTTACCTTCCTTCATAACCTCTCTCTTTCTTTCTTTCTTTCTTTCTTTCTTGCTAGCTGTCTCTCCTTAGATCTCTGACTACCTTTCTGTCTTTACCCCCCTTTTTCTTTTGTTTAGTCTTTCTCTTTCACTTCCTTTGCGAGCTAAAATTTTCTTTGTCTTTATCTCCATTTCTCTGTCTTTTTCTCTCTCTTATCCCTCCTACACCTTTTCTTTCTTTCTTTCTTTCTTTCTTTCTTTCTTTCTTTCTTTCTTTCTTTCTTTCTTTCTTTCTTATATTCCCTGTTTATCCTGTGCTATCTCCCTTTCTGTCTGTGGTTATCTTTCATTACAAATTGAGGTCAGTATTTGGGATGATTGTTAACAATATTGAGAAAATATCTATAGAAAACAATTGACAAATATATAATTAAAAAAAACTGAAATTTCAATTCAATTCATTTTTATTTGTATAGCGCTTTTAACAATGAACATTGTCTCAAAGCAGCTTTACACAGAACATGTGGTGATTAAAAGTGAATATGTTCTTTATATGTGTAAGTTTGTCCCTGATGAGTGAGCCGGTGGCGACTGTAGCAAGGAAAAACTCCCCGAGATGGCATAAGGAAGAAACCTTGAGAGGAACCAGACTCAAGAGGGAACCCGTCCTCATCTGGGTTGTGCCGAATGTCCATTTATAGCAGATATACGATGTTGCGGGGTACAGTGATGATGATCAGAAGTGAAAAGTAGTCCTGAGTCAGTGTAGGAGACTGTTGACACTAACTACAGTCCAATCCGTCCTCAAAGCGCCCGTTCTTACTCCGGAAAAAATGCAAGAGGACAAAAGTTTAAGCTTCAAGGTTCAGAATAATCATGGAAACTACATAAAATATATATCGCGTGGCATAATTTTTTAAAAATATTTGCATCGGTATGACGTAAAAGCATGGCAGAGGTGGAGCTGCATCTTCTTGGAGACAGAACAGGAAAAGGATGTTTGTTTTTATTTCAGCTTTTTCTTTTTTTTTCTTTTTTTTTGCACTAATAAGGCCTGTTTGTAAAAGGGCTATGCATTTGAAGTTAAGTAAACTTAAGTAAATTGATGATTTGCTGTCTGTCTATCTGTACCACTTTGAATTTCATAGTGTAATATTTTTCCATTGCATCGTATCGCATTGTGTTGAATTCAATAAAAAAATAAAAAATCGGATCACACTGCATCGTAATAGATGTGAATCGTATCGTATCACGTCGGTCGCTGCTTCGTATGTATCTTAAATGTAACTAAATGAGAATTCTGATAAATTTATGGAGATTGTGTCCAATTGTCCAGTGAAATGTGATCAGAGCAAAAACTAGTTTCTGAACAGGTTCTAAGTAACTGGTATCTCTCTCTCTCTCATCCTCTCTTTTGTTAGACCACTTTTATAATTTTGGCCACACTCTTCCAGATTTTTTTATTTTTTTGTTTTTATGTGCAGCTCTGTACTCTTGTGCTCTCCATGGAAACAGTGGCCTGAGTGTCTCTGTGTGGGTGTGAACACACTCAAAATGAAAAAACAAAACAAAAAAACGCAACTGTAGGTTTATTAAAAGCGTAGGTAACACTATATTTTAGGGATCAGGAATAAGCCAGTAAGCAATGACCAATTATGGACGTGTATGAAATAGATATAAAATATTTTCCCCGTTCTAAAGTAAACATTTGTTGTTTAATAATAAACAAATGCAATAAATGCAATAAGAAGAGACATTAAATGTTGCATTGAAGAACTGCATTTATTGTTTTATAGTTCAAAAAGGAAACAGACATCTTAAATAGTCAGAGTTAATATGCAAATAATTTAAATATGTTTTTAATTGTAACAATTTTGAACATTAATTTAAAATGAAAGTACTCCTTCGGGTCAATTTGAACAGGGCACACGTTTTATATTTATTTCATACTTATAAACTACACATTTAAACGGTGAACTGGAAACTTATTAAGTGTGTATTTTACCCTATACAAGTTACTATTAACTTTAATTTCTAGCTAATAAGTGCATCGTTCTGACAGAAACAAGGCTAAAGTCTAAACAAAAAAAAATAGAATTTACCAGTTAATGCCTTATAAATAGTTTGTAATAGCTTACACATCTATAATTTGTCATTAACAAAAGCAGTTATTAGTCATTAATTACTGGCAAATTTTTTATCCCTAAAATAAATTGTTACCAAAGTGTAAATAAGAGGGGAAATTGTGTATGATATATGGTGTAACATACACTGGAATGCTGTAGTGTTTGAAAAAAAAACAAAAAAAACGAATGGGGATGGAGGAGCAGACGGGGATGATGCTGTTGGCCCCCCACTCAGGATTGTTGAGGGTGGTGAGAGGGGCCATCTCTTAACCCAGAAATCCCCCAGGTCTGTTTTATCTTCTTTAACTGGGGCTCCTGTCTCTTTCTTCTTTTTGGATCTGTCCAATTCATCCTGATGTCCTACCTCTGGGTGGAATTCTCTTCAATAGGAGATCATTCTGCAGGAGGATGGTTCCACCTCAACAGCATAATTTCAATTAAGTTCCTGAGTCTGCCACAGTCTGCTACAATGGTTTAGGACCACAGTTTGCATGAACAGTCCTGAATTTAAGCAGAAGTTTTCTTGCTCATACCATCTCAGGGATTTTTTTCTTGACACAGTCACCATTGTTTGTAAGAAACAAATTTATAGGCAGTAAACCTATACAGACTGGAATTAAAGCCAAAATCCACATCAGAATTCACCCTAGTCCCCTGTGTTAGCAGATCCATTGACTCCTATGTCTTGTACCAAAATTTTTTTTCCACTCCGTTCAGTTAACACCAGTTTGGCTTGTTCGGGGCCCCAGCGATGTTTCAACACCTCATGGACCGAATTCTTCGACCCTATAATAAGAATTTGCAACACTTGGGTCATGGGCAAGTGTGTCCCCAAATTGATAAGATATCAGCGATTGCAGCCTGCCTAAGGCCTAAGACCAAAAAGAAGGTAAGACGGTTCCTGGGGCTGGCTATTAGCGGAGGTTTGTCCCTAATTACTTCTACAGCAGTTTAAGCTGCAGGAGCTTGTCTGTTGGATCGGACCACATGGGCCAGCCTTCGCTCCCCACGTGCATCAATGTGCTTCGGCAGCATATGACCCTGTTGCTGGTTCACCACTGTTTCTTCCTTGGACCACTTTTGATAGATACGGACCACTGCAGACCAGGAACACCCCACAAGAGCTGCAGTTTTAGAGATGCTCTGACCCAGTCATCTAACCGTCACAATTTGTCAAACTCGCTCAAATCCTTACATTTGCCCATTTGTCCTGCTTCTAACAGATCAACTTTGAGGACAAAATATTCAATTGCTGCCTAATATATACCATGTAATAACAGGTGCTATGATGAAGAGATATTCAGTATTATTCATTTTACCGCTCATAATGTTATGCCTGATAAGTGTAGTGTAGCAGTAAAGGGCATCCAGTGTAAAACGTGCCAAATAAAATATGCAGATCACAAACCTGAATTGCATACTGGATCGGTTGAGGCCAGGGTCACCAACAACCGTCACAGGTATTGTTAGCCAACAGGGTCCTGGTGGAAATTGGGCTACTGTTGACCAAACAAGGAGAAGAAGAAGAAGTCTACAGAGACAGCAGGGAAAGGAGAAGTGTAGGAGAGTGGAGGTTAAGGTTGAAACTTTAAATGTTGGTACTATGATGGGTAATCGGAGAGATTTAGCTGATTTGATGGAGTGGAGAAAGGAAGATATGTTGTGTGTTCAGGAGACCAAGTGGAAAGGGAGTAAGGCCAGGAACTTTGGAGGTGGGTGTAAACTGTTCTACCATGGTGTGGATGAAAATGGTCAAGGGGTGATCCTGAAGAAAGAGTACAGTAAGAGTGTAAAGAAGGTGAAGAGAGTTTCTGATAGGGTGATGAACATCAAACTGGAAGTTTAAGGGGTGATGATAAATGTCATGAGTGCTGATCTTGTGAGATGGAGAAGAAGAAAAAATTCTGGAGTGAGTTAGATGAAGTGGTGGAGAGTGTACATAGGGATTAAAGATTGGTGATTGGGGCAGACTTCAATGGCATGTTGGTGAAGGAAACAGAGGTGATGAGGAGGTGATGGGCAGGTATGGCCTTAAGGAGAGGAATGTGGAAGTGCAGATGGTAGTAGATTTTGTTAAAAGAATAGAAATGGAAGTGGTAAATACATATTTAAAAAAGAAGGAGGAGCATAGGGTGACGTATGAGAGCGGAGAAAGGTGCACACAGGTGGACTATGTTCTATGTAGGAAATGCAACCAGAAAAGGATTTGAGACTGTAAGATGTTGGCAGTGTAGCTAGACTTTACTGGATAGTGGTCTGTATGATGGCTTTTTTTTGGGACTATTAGAAGAATAAGTTGGTGTGAGATTTAGGGAAGAGGTCTGACAGTGGCTCGGTGGTGGTGAAGAGGTGCTGGATGATTGGGCAACTACTGCAGAAGTGATAGAGACAGCTAGGAAGGTATTTGGAGTGACTTCTGAAAAGAGAAAGGAAGACGAAGAGATGTGGTGGTGCAATGAGAAAGTACAGGAGAGCATAAGAAGAAAGAGGTTGGCGAAACAGAATTGGGATTGGCAGAAAGATGAGAAAAGCAGGCAGGAGTACAAGAAGATGCAGCAGCAAGTAAAGAGGAACGTGGCAAAAGCCAAGGAAAAGACATATGAGGAGCTGTATGAGAAGTTGGACACCAAGGAAGGAGAAAAGGATTTATAACGATTGGCCTGGCAGAGGGACAGAGCTGGGAAGGATTTGATGCAAGTTTGAGCAATAAGGGATGCAGATGGAAGTGTGTCGACAAGTAATGAGAGTGTGTTGAGAAAGTGGAAGAAGTAGTTTGAGAAGCTGATGAATGAGGAAAATGAGAGAGAGAAAAGGGTGGATGATGTGGAGCTGGTAAATCATAAAGTTGATAGAATTAGTAAGGAGGAGGTCAGAGCAGCTATTAAGAGGATGATGAGTGGAAAGTCAGTTGGCCCAGATGACATAACAGTATGTGTTATAGTGCTGTGGTCCGCTGGGGAGCAGTATCAGTGCCAGGAATGCTGGCAAGATCAATAAAATCATCCGCAAGGCTAAATACATAATTGGACACAAACTGGACAGATTGGAGTCAACAGGTCACTGAACAAACTACTGTCAATCATGGATAATCAATCCCACCCACTACATGATCCCATACAGAGGAAGCTGGGTTCATTCTCAATGACTCACCTCTATGTAACAGATGTTAATAGCAACTTACAGTATATACATATCCCATTATTCACTATCACTTTACACACACATACATACACTGGCAATTTGCACGTCATTCTTTTTCTTTTCTTTCTTTTTGAATTGCAAGTTGCACTCTTTTTTTATGTAGCATCATCTTTCAATATTGTATTTATTTATACAGTGAGGAGTAGTATGGAGATGGATGATCTGCTGTGGTGACTCCTAATGGGAGAAGCCGAAATAAGAAGAAGAGGGTGTATTAGCAGTAGTGTACTAATAGTAGTATATTAGCAGTTGTGTAGTAGCAGTAGTGTATTAGCAGTAGTAGTGTATTAGTAGTAGTGTTTTAGCAGTAGTGTATTATCAGCAGTAGTGTATTATCAGCAGTAGTGTATTATCAGCAGTAGTGTAATAGTAGTAGTGTTTTAGCAATAGTGTATTATCAGCAGTAGTGTATTAGCAGTAGTGTATTATTAGCAGTAGTAGTGTATTAGTAGTAGTGTTTTAGCAATAGTGTATTATCAGCAGTAGTGTATTAGCAGTAGTAGTGTATTAGCAGTAGTAGTGTATTAGTAGTAGTAGTGTGTTAGCAGTAGTAGTGTGTTAGCTGTATTGTATTAGAAATAATGTATTATTAGTAGTAGGTCATTAGCGGTAGTTAATTAGCGGCAGTAGTGAATTTGTAGTAGTAGTGTATTAGCAGTAGTAGTATATTAGCAGGACTGTGGTGAGACCTAAGATGTTGGAGGTTTAGAGACAGTGGCACTGAGTAAAAGACAGGAGGTGGAGCTGGAGGTAGCAGAGCTGAAGATGTTGAGGTTTTCGTTAGGAGTGATGAGGATGGACAGGATTAGAAATGAGTTTATTAGAGGGACAGCGCATGTAGGACGTTTTGGATACAAGGTGAGGGAGGCACAATTGAGATGGTTTGGACAGGTGCAGAGGAGGGACATGGGGTATATCAGTGGGAGAATGCTGAGGATGAGCCAGCAGAAAGGAGTAAAAGAGGAAGACCAAGGAGGAGGTTTATGGATGTGGTGAAGGAAGACATGCAGGTAGTTGGTTTGAAAGAGGCAGGTGTACACTTGAGGACAGGGGGGTTTGGAGACGGATGATCCGCTGTGGAGACCCCTAATGGGAGAAGGCAAAAGAAGAAGAAGTAGAAGTATTTTAGCAGTAGTAGTGTATTAGCAGAAGTGTATTAGCAGTAGATTATTAGCAGAAGGCTATTGTTTCTTTATTTATTTTCTGTTCTTTGTTTGAGCGGTGTATTTGTCCTTTAAGTGGTGACTGGAATGGGGGAGAAAAAGAAAAGAGAAAAAGAGAGGGATGTAGTGATGTGACGTTTTATTAGCAGCATGACTCAGCAGATTTCTTTTCTCTTCAGGTATAAAGAAAGACCTTTAAGAGTCCCCGTTTCCCTGCACCACTCCTAACATCTCATTGTGTGTGTGTGTGTGTGTGTGTGTGTGTGTGTGTGTCTGTGTGTGTGTGTGTGTGTGTGTGTGTGTTATTAAAGAAAAAAAGACTCAACTCAAAAGTCCCTGAGGGTGAAGGAGAGCAATGAAAAACTGAATATAGTTATTATAGAAATTTAAACAGTGGAGGATCTTATTTACACCAGTGTATGGAGCGGCTTTACATCACTTCATCATTACTCATCACTCCATCCTAACATTCTCCCACTCCTAACATCCATTATTACTCCACCCCAATATCCTTACACTCCTCACCCCCCTCAACACTCCAGCCCCATATCCTCAGACTTCTCACATCCATCATCACTCCATCTGCACATCCACCCACTTCTAACATCCATCATCAATTCACCCCCACATCACTTCATCCCCACATCCTCATATTCCCTCAGCACTCTATTCATACATCCCCTCATCCTTACATTTCCTCATTACTCTATACACACCCTCATCCTCACTTATAGTATACTCATCCCCACATCCTCCCACGCCTCACATCCCTCATCACTTCATCCCCACATCCCTACTTTTTACATCTTCTCATCACTCCATTCCCACAAGCCTCATCCTCTCATCCTTATATTCCCTCTACTAAATAAACACCCCTCTTATCTCTTCATCTACTCATCACTACATACACTCATATCCCTCATTTTTATACCCCTATCACACCATTCCCAAATTCCCTTATCTCCACATTCCTAATCTCCTAATCATTTCTTCCTCACATCTCGTCATTATCATCCTCATCCCCTTGTCCTCACACCCCTCAGTTTCAGTTCATTGTCACAGGTCCAGGAAAAGGAAGTTTTACTGCATCAGCAAGGTCTCTTCCAGGCTAAGGATATTCACAAAATTAGCTGCAGTGGTCCTTAGCAAATGTAATGAAGAGGATAAAAGACACACCATATTTACTTCCCTTTAACATAGAAAGATGTCCAGGAGTGCCATTAGCAAAGAACTGGAAAAAACCCAGTGGGACCCAGAAATGCCACAGAATCTACTTTTTGGAGAAGTCTGGCCAGAAGTGGTCTTCATGGAAGAATCCCAGCCAAAAAAAACAAACCTCCAACGTCAAAGCGAGGCTAACTGATTCAACTATGTACAAAAACTAATTTGGCTGAGGCAGCAAGTCTTGCTGGAGTCCAAACTGCACAGTGATATTAACTTTCATACAACAATAAGGCCACTTAATAATCCATATCCTCTTCCTGTCACCCTCTTCTCTCTCTCTCTCTCTCTCTCTCTCTCTCTCTCTCGGTCAAGTTAAACATGCACCTGAGGCTCCAGTGACCACTGTTCCTGCCCCTCATCCCTCCGTGGATCTTCCCACTTCGTCCAGGCCTGCCTCTGGATAGTGTTCTCTTTAACTGGAGGCCACTCTGTGCAGCTCGGGACGGTTTCTCATCAACACCTTGGGTGGTTCCATAAAATTCCGGAGTAAGAACGGGCGCTTTGAGGATGGATTGGACTGTAGTTAATGTCAACAGTCTGCTACATTGACTCAGGACTACTTTTCACTTCTGATCATTATCACTGCACCCCACAACATCGTATATCTTCTATAAATGGACATTCGGTGCAACCCAGATTTTATCATTTGTACCTATGTAATACTTGTTGTGTAGATCTTGTAACCTTGGCTGCCTAAAATGCACATTTTAAGCAAAACAGGCTCATCTGTGAATAAACTGACCCAGGTTTCACCTTGAATCTGCTTTACAGCTTATTACTGCACTGTATTCATAAAAAAATAATGCTGAAATTCATGTTGGTGAAGGTTACACATAAATAGCAGCAAATAACTAATTACTCAGACTTTAATGTGACAAGAAAAAAAAATGTTGGTCCATGTTTGCTAGTTTCCTAAATAGAACCACAGATAAACTAATATCTGCTCTATAAATAGGAGATGTGTACAGCTACAACATTAAAGCTACAAACAAACAAACATGCCTTTACCCAAGAAAGTATAAAATTATTGAGGGGTCTTTTTGGCCAAAATTACGTCAATACACACTATATGGAGAAAATTATTTGAACTTTTCCAGGCATAAGTCAAGTCAAGTTTATTTCTATAGCGCTTTTCAAAACAGACATTGTCTCAAAGCAGCTTTACAGAATAAGTGAATGGTGTGCATTTATCCCTGATGAGCAGCCATGCTGACTGTGGCAAGGAAAAACTCTTTTAGATGTTATGAGGACGAAACCTTGAGAGGAACCAGACTCAAAAGGGGAACCACATCCTCATTTGGGTGATATCAAGGGTGTGATTATAGATCTTAAAACAATACAGAACACTGGAGAGTAAGAACTAACATAAGCACTGAAATAAAAGATAATATAAGTCTTTTACAGTCATTTGTGGTTATAAAACTAGGAGCTACTGAGCAACTCATAAAATAGCTCAACATTTGCGATCATCACAGATCCAACACCAGCTTCTCCATGCCAGAGCCTTTGAGTCTGGAGTTTTAAGATCTCAGGGAGTGTGACGGATTGTAGTGTGTTAGAAGACTGGAAAGATAATTGGGAGCTAAACCATTGAGTGTTTTGTAAGTAAGAAGTAGGAGATCCAAACCTGTTTCAGCACTGTGCACAAAGCCAGTTCCATAAAGATTTGATTTACAGTGGAAGATCTGCTGCTATAAAACTTTTGAAACGTAATGAACATCTATTGGAGGAATGTGAACGCTGACTGCACCCCAGGCCTCCTCACCTAACCTACATCAGTACCTGAATTTACTAACAACCATGTGGCTTGTTACATCCCAGTCTAGAGATAGGCCGCACAGGGTAACTAGCTCAGGATTCAAGAGAATGGATACCTTTATAGAAATAATACAAACCAGACACACACAGAGGTATATCAAAATGGTTAGAATATTGATAAGACAAGTGGCATTTATATATATATATATATATATATATATATATATATATATATATATATATATATAAATATATACACACACATACATACATACATACATACATACACACACACACACACACACACACACACACACACACACACACACACACAACAGTACAATGGCTTGTCTTTAGGGTGGGCCAAGGCCAAAATAATAAACAAAAAATGTCTGCGTTAAAACCTACCTTACCTGATATAATAAGCTTCTGGAACTCCCTACTATAAAACACCAAACCACAATCCCCACTCCAAAGGAAATGGCAGCCAGACCCCTACTGCCAGAGAACTGAGTGAATATGTACAGTGGTATCAATCTGCAGAAAAGGTAACCAAGTTCAAACGCGCAAACCAAGCTCGGAGGTCAAAATACAGGCCAAATTCAACACCACATCAACAACCTTCCTCTCGTGGCTTCTCTTCCTCTTCCTTAAATAGAGTCACTAATTTGAGGCGGGACCAGGGCAGGCTGGAAACTCCGGGTGGGAATGGAACCTGCACACAACATAACATACACAAAAGAATACAGGCACAAAAACATAAGGATTGTAACAGGTTTAATGATTTTCCAAATATCTACAAAATCTAGTGGAACATCTCCCAGAAGGGTAGAAGTTTGTGTAACAGTAAATGGAGACTAAATGTGAAATAAGATGTTCAAAAATACTACTCGGTCAGGTGTCCAAAACCTTTGTCCATATAGTGTATGTACAACATGATCGAACAATGGATGAGAAACCCGGTTTCCAAAGCTAGCTTGTGTCCAGAAGAGCCTCCTTTCAGTCAGTCTAGACACTTAGAAATCAATCTGAGATCAGTAAATGCCCAGTGCAGCCAGATAAGATAGATAGATAGATAGATAGATAGATAGATAGATAGATAGATAGATAGATAGATAGATAGATAGATAGATAGATAGATAGATAGATAGATAGATAGATAGATCATTTTAAATATTCTATTATGACTGAAAAAACCCACAAAATAAACATAACAGAAAACACAGAACAAACAATCAAATTATGAACAATTATCATTATGAAATGAATTTTGTTTGTTTACATTTCAAGCGTTTAGCAGACGTGTGTGTAAACGTAAATAAATAATTTCTTGTAAAAAGAGGTAGTTTCGAAACTTCAGTCAGAAAGCTCCTGAGGGCAGAGCTTTGTGTACATGAGCAGGAATAGGGACAACTAAAAGAATTCAGCAGTGTGACACAGTAATTGGTCATTACAGATGAAGCATATACATGTGGAGCAGTAATGTATTCTTCTGACATCTCTTAGCTTTAAAGCATAGTGTCACATCAGTCACCAAATTATTCTCAGGATTTGTGGTTCATATGTACATTATATTGAATGCAGTTCATGCTTTACACTACGGTGCCGATATTTACTGCAGTAATAAACATTAATGAGCCATGAACTGAACAGCGACGGATTTGACCCACTGTGGCATTCTGTTAAAGAAAACTAATCATGGATGAAGAAGGTGTGATGAAGCAGGGTCACAGCTTGTGAACAGTTTACCAGTGATTTGCGACTACTTATTTTACATTTGCATTTACATTTCCGGAATTTAGCAGACGCCCTTATTCAGAGCGACGTACAAAAGTGCTTTGAGACTCTAGTAATGAATAAATCTACACTGGTACGCAAGATTACAAACTTAATATAAATATAACCCTTGAATTCTACAAGCTTGGAAGTGCTAATTTAAGTATTTCAGGAAGAGCTAGGTCTTCAATCGTCGCTTGAAGCTAGTCAGGGACTCTGCTGTGTGGACATCTAGGGGAAGTTCATTCCACCATCTCGGTGCCAGAACAGAGAAGAGCCTTGAAGTGTACTTACCTCTCATTCTGGGAGAAGGAGGTATCAGTCGAGCAGTACTGGAGGATCTCAGACAGCGTGGTGCAGTGCGAGATGTGATGAGGTCACTGAGGTAAGATGGTGCTGGTCCATTTTTGGCCTTGTAGGCAAGCATCAGTGTTTTGAATCTGATACGTGCAGCTACAGGAAGCCAGTGAAGGGAGCGCAGCAGTGGGGTGGTGTGGGAGAACTTGGGATGATTGAACACAAGTCGTGCAGCTGCGTTTTGGATCATTTGCAGTGGACGAATAGCATTCAGGGGAAGACCTGCCAGCAGAGAGTTGCAGTAGTCAAGTCTTGAAATGACAAGAGACTGAACAAGCACCTGGGCAGCCTGTGTGGACAGAAATGGTCGAATCCTTCGGATGTTATAGAGAAGAAATCGACAAGAACGAGCAACATTAGCGACATGTGGGAAGAAGGATAGTTCATTGTCCATAGTTACCCCAAGGTTACAAGCAGTGGCTAAAGGGGAGAGCAGAGAGTCATGAAGTGTTATTTGGAGATCTTGACCTGGAGAAGAATCACCTGGGATGACCAGCAGTTCTGTTTTGCTGGGGTTGAGTTTTAGTTGGTGAGCACTCATCCATGAATATATGTCTGTCAAGCATGCTGATATCCGAGTGGAAGCTGTGGTATCTGATGGAGGGAAAGAAAAGATTAGTTAAGTGTCATCTGCATAGCAGTGATAAGAAAACCCATGTGAGGATATGACTTCACCAATGGAGTGGGTATAGAGGGAGAAAAGGAGGGGACCAAGTACCGAGCCTTGTGGGACACCAGTGGTGAATCTGCATGGGGCAGATGTGGATCCCCTCCATGTTACCTGGTATGAGCGACCTTCCAGGGAGGAAGCAAACCATTCCCATGCTGTTCCACAGATACCGAGGCTCTTGAAGGTTGACAAAAGTGTCTTGTGGTTGACTGTGTCAAATGCTGCTGAAAGGTCCAGGAAGTGTCAGAGTGCACGGGTGCAGGGCTAGGTGAGTAAGGACCCAAATGCAGGATGCCACAGGAGTAAGGTGAAAACAGGTTTTAATATAAAAGGTAGCGCAAAGGGGCAAAGGCAAAAACACAATAAAAAAAAAGTACAATATATAAAGTATAGCAGAGGGCAAAGGCAAAAACAAAGTCCATAAACAGTCCAGGGTCGAAAACACAGGCAAACAGGGCGATGCAGGAAAGACAAAACCAAAACAGTCGAAAAATCCAAAAACGAGCAAACAGAGCAATACAGGGCAGAACAAAACACAAACCAAAAACAGTCCAAAGTCCAAACCAGGTAAGATAATCTGGCCACGAGCTAAAGTCTTGATTCTCCTTATATACCGGGAGGCGCGGGAAAAACAGCAAGATGGCCGCCGACCCAGAAGTGCTCACTGAGGAACCGGAAGTGCGCCACGAAACCGGACATGCATGCAGCGAAACCGGAAGTGCACGCAGGAGATCCTGACAGGAAGAGCCAAAAGTGCTGTCTCTGTGGAATGTGCAGCTTTGAAACCAGACTGATAAGGATCATGGAGGTTGTTCTGTAAGAGATAGACAGACAGTTGGTTAAAAACAGTGCGTTCCAGAGATTTAGAAAGAAAGGAGAGAAGTGATACCGGTCTGTAGTTGTTGATGTCTGATTGATCCAAAGCAGGTTTCTTCAAGATGGGAATGACCCTTGCTTTCTTGAAGGTAGTTGGTACATAGCCAGATGTTAATGACCCATTGATGATTGTGGAGATGAAGGGCAGGAGATCTTGTGTGATGGTCTGCAGCATAGTTGAAGGGATTGGATCCAGAGGACAGGTGGTGGGATTGCAAGATTGGATGACTTGCAGTAGCTCATCTTCTGCTAAGGTTGAGAAGCTTGACAGAGACGTAGTGGATTGTCGGCTGTGTTGTGTAGTCGTTGTTGGGGAGAAGTGAAGGTCTGGCAGATTTTCTTAATCCTCTCATCATAGAAGAAGACAAAGTCATTAGCAGTTAGGGAGGATGGAGCAGGTGCAGCAGGGGGTTTTGAGTAGTGAAGAGAAGATGTTGTGAAGCTTACGAGGATCTTGTGCAGAGGCCTCAAGCTTTTTCCTTCTACAAGGAAAAGCCTCGTCGTCTTCTTGCTGCGGAAAGAGTAAAAATAAATAAATAAATATGCGAAACGAATAAATAAATAGAATGTTGAATCCTGCAGAGCCGAGCCATCACTCTGGGGAAAAATAACAGCAAAACTGGCAGTGAAAAGGCATGAAACTGTGAGAGATCTTTAGAGAACATCTGTCTATCTATAATTAAAAGAAATAAAATAACATTTATAATAATTAGTGAAAGAAAAAGAAAAAATATTTAACATAAATACAAAATGGACCATTTAGGATCAATTCAGTGCTCATAAAAGTCGTTTGAGGGCCCTATGTACTGTAGGTATCTTTTGTATTGAAGGTTTGATGTCAGTAAATCAGACATCAGCAGACTGTGAGCTTTTAGAGCTCTTTGCAGAGCAAGCTTGGGGATAATGAGGCATATATCTCTCTCTCTCTCAATCTCTCTCTCTTTTCCTCTTTCATTCAAACTTTGACTTTGATCAGCAGATATATTACCTGTCCTCTTCTCATCCATCATTTTAAAGAAAAAAGAAAGGCTTTTTCATGGCTCAACAAAGACACAGCACCAGAGTCTGTATCTTCCTCCTGCTCCCACTTCATTTCAGAGAACACACTGTTTACGAAAATCTGTTTTCCCATTCCGCTCGTGTCCAGTTCCTTTTCTACCTGCTATTCCACAGTG
The DNA here is from genome assembly GCF_014805685.1 of Silurus meridionalis. NCBI lineage: Eukaryota > Metazoa > Chordata > Actinopteri > Siluriformes > Siluridae > Silurus > Silurus meridionalis. Next base: position 23,672,691 of record NC_060893.1, on the reverse strand, counting down.
TAATTTACAGTCCCTATACTCAGACTCCTTTCTGGTCTGTAACCAGGTCAGTAACTCCACAGCTCGAGGGGATGGACGAAGATGTCCTGACATGCTGCATTATTCAGAATTTTTCAGAGGACTGAAGTCTTTTTTTGCAATAAACGAGAAGATTTCCTTTGTTATTGAGGTCAAGCCTCTATTAGAGAGCCGCCATGTGTGAAATTCGGCTGGGCTTTTATTGATAATTTTTTTCCACTTTCCAAACACTTTTCAAATTGCCCGTGCACTTATTAAAACTTTAGTCATGCATTTAAATCAGAGATTATCCTACAAGGCAGACTTTCCTGATTATTACACATGGCAACAAAACTAAAAGAAAGTCAAATTCTTGCATTGATTTAAAATTTAAAATGTCATACATATACACTGTGCATACATATGTATATATACACTGTATTGCCAAAAGTATTCACTCACCCATCCATCACCCATCAAATTCAGGTTTTACAATCACATCCATGGTTACAGGTGTATAAAATCATGCACCTGTGCATGCTGACCGCTTCTGCAAACATGTGTGAAAGAATGGGTTGCTCTTAGAAGCTCAGTGAATTCCAGCGTTTTACCGTGACAGGATGCCACCTGTAAAATAAGTCCAGTCGTGAAATTTCATCTCTACAAAATATTCCACAATCAACTGTTAGTGGTATTATAACAAAGTGGAAGCTATTGGGTTTGACAGCAACTCAGCCACGAAGTGGTACGCCACGTAAAATTACAGAGCGGGTCAGCAGATGCTGAGACACATAGTGCACAGGGGTCACCAACTTTCTGCATAGTCAATAGCTACAGACCTCCAAACTTCATGTGGCCATCAGATTAGCTCAAAAAGAGTGCATAGAAAGTTTCATGGAACAGATTTCCATGGTCGAGCAGCTGCATCCAAGCCTTACATGACCAAGTGCAATGCCACGGAGTGGTGTGAATCACACCATCACTGGACTGTAAAACCTGTAAAACCACATGGAGACATGTGTTCTAGAGTGACGAATCATGCTTCACTGTCTGCACAGTCTAGATTTGGTGGGTGCCAGGAGAACGATACATGTCTGAGTGCATTGTGCCGAGTGTAAACTTTTGATAGAGGAGGGATTATGATGTAGGGTTGTTTTTTTAGGAGTTGGGCTCAGAGCCTTAGTTCCAGCGAAAGGAACACTTAATGCCAATTCTTGTTCCAACATGACTGCGCACCTGTGCACAAAGAAAGGTCCATAAAGGCATGGATGAGTGAGTTTGGTTTGGAAAAACGTGACTGGCCTGCAAAGAGTCCTGACCTCAAAGTGATAGAACAGCTTTGGGATTAATTAGAGCAGAGACTGTGATCCAGGCCTTCTCGTCCAACATCAGTGTCTGACCTCACGAATGTGCCTCTGTGCAAGTTCTGTGTAAGTTCTTTTCTGTGGATGTATATGTCCATTGCTCACACTGAACACAGTTGGTTTAAGCTTCTCCTGGTCTGGGGTCTGAAAGGAAGGAGGAGAGAATGCCTGAAGCATAACAGGTTGTGGGACGACCGAGGATACCTTAGGAACATACCCTGATCTAGGGTAGAGGAAGGCACTGGCCAAGCCTGGAGTAAATTTCAGGAAAGAAGGGCCTTTAGAGTTTTAACTGTAAGGAACCTCAAAGGCACCTCTGTGAGAGGCTCAAAGGGAGGCTTTGACAGGAACTCTAAGACAATGGCTAAGTCCCATGCAAGCACTCTAGATTGTACTGGAGGCTTTAGCCTCCAGGTGCCGAAGAGAAAATGTGTCAATAATGGGTTCTTACTCAGTGCCTGCCCAGCGAGGGGGCATGTCAGGTTGCAGTGGCGGACAAATAAACCTTCAATGTGGAAGGAGCAAAACCCTTAGGTGAACTGTTATAGAAGGAATTCCAGCACTGAACCAACTGGCCAGTTACCTGCTGTTCACACCATGCAATGAACAGGTGCCACCTCATGTCATCTCCCCACCCTGTGAGACGCGTCTGTCATAAGCATTATGCAATGCCCAGTAACTCCCAGCACGGTGCCTTGAGTCAAGAACCCGGGATCTCTCCACACATTTAGGGCACATAGGGCTCGCCAAGTAACCTTGATCATACGGAGTGGATTGCCCCTCTGAGAAAATCCCCGGGTCTTGAGCTACCACTGAAGGTGTCTCATGTGCATGCGGCCAAGTGGAACCACATTGGATGCTGCTGCCATCAGACCCAGCAGTCTCTGAAACTGCTTCACAGTGAGTGACTTCCCTTACTTTCTTGACAGCCACAAGGATGGACTTGACACAAGCTGGGGACAAATATTCCCACATAAGGGTTGAATCTCATACTATGCCTAAGTACAGTGATGAAGAAAGCACATTATTTTTGTCATACAGCCTTAACCCCGGTTTCTTCATGTGGGCAAAAACAATTCAAATGCCAGGCTGGATTGTCGAAATAGTTTTAGCAGGGCCAGTGCTGCATCCACACACTGTGAAGGTGCAAGGCCAAACAGAAGGAGCTGATATTGGTAAGATTTCACCCTGAAAGCAAATCTCAGGAACCTCCTGTGAGCTGGAAAGATGGATACATGGACCTGATTTGGGACACGATCTGCCTAAGGGTTAGCATCATCAACCTGAGTCTCAACAGCCAGCAGTTTAGCTGGTGCAAATCCAGTATAGGACGCAACCTACAGTTCTTTTTGGGAATACCCAACTTTTGGGAATACCAGCAGTAGAACCCAGACTCTCTGTCTGATGGAGGGACCACCTTGATGGCCACCATCCTCAAGAGAGTGTCCACTTTCTGTTCCATGATCAGAGCCTGCTTGGGCCCCACCAGGGTGGGGGACACTCCGTTGAACCCGTGGCAGGCGAGACCCAAAATGAATCAAATAGCCTTTGTCTACAGTGCACAGGATCCACCGAGACATGTCTGCCAGAGCTTGCCAGGCTGCCAGATAGTCTCTTAGACCTCTGGTAAGCCTAGAGCTGGAGCAACACCCTGGTGCAGCTCTAGGGGCCTTCTAAAAGGCGGCAAAACAACACATTTGCTAAGCTGATGGGCGGGGAGTGAGGAGGGTGTTCACTGTATCTAGCCATGCCCTAAAGCACAGAGAGTGTCAGGGTAAAAGGAACCAGCTCCCTGAGGGTGCTGGGATGGGGTGGGCACCCTATAGTGAGGTGCACAATGCACCTTCCCAGCAGGGTCCCCAGATGGTCCTATGTCAGGACCTTTTGGTCATCTTCAAATGAAGATGATGGATCTCCAGGGGCTTCGGCCTCGAGAATGTCTCTGCACCTCACAATGCTGGGAGGTGCGGGGTTGTAGTCGGAGGAATTGCTGGAACATCACAACTGCTTTTTGGCATCCTGAAACCTGTCGATGCCTGCATTAACATCATCGCTAAACAGGCTGATTGGCACCAGAGGGGCATCCAGAAACAAGGGTGGCCATGGACCAGCCAATAGCCTTAGCAGTCCCTTTGTGACCACCACTGACCACTTGAGACATCTCCTACGTCTAGCTCCCACAGCAGATCAGCCTGATAGGCCTACAGCACCACCATGGTGTGCAGTGGTTCTCAGGGGCTTGGTGGGCAGCGCTGGGGCTTTGAGAGATGACGCATCACCTGGGGAGAGATAGCTAGCCAGTGTCTCTTCGATCCGGGGCATCGCCCGATTACCACACTCGAACTATAATTGAATTTAGTGACACCTGAGGACTAAAGATGCAGGACGAATAAGGCCTAGCCCACAACCTGGACACCTTGGTCAAGCTTACTAGGTGGACGAGCCTTCTGTTGATCGGCCGGCCAATTGAAACTGAGGTTGGCAACGGCACAGTTCACTATGTCTAGGAGTTCCTCCTAGTGGTAGTATAGTGCTGTATAAAACAGTTATTATGGGATAGTTCACCCCCCACCAAAAAATAAACACAAAATAAAAACCTGTCATCATTTACTCAAACTTATGCTGTTTCAAACCTGTATGGATTTCTTTCTTTTGTTTGAAAAAAACTTAAAGAACCTCATACAGATTTGGAGCAACATAAGAGTGAGGAAATAATGAGATTTTTCATTTTTGGGTCTTTCTCTTTAAAAAAAAGGAAATTTAAATAGTAATAAAATAGTATATAAGAACAATTCAGTGCATAATTTTTCCCAAACACATTCATTAATAGATCATTTTAGACAACATTTCTACTGCCAAATAGTCCCAAAGCTTGTGGCTTCTCCTGCTGGTCAATGTCAAGTGCCCCCTTAAACTCAGTGAAAACAATAATCTGTTTTCCATCTTGCCAGGAAAACACGGTTTTCACTGTCAATTTTTCATTTCTTTTTACTTATTTCGGTGAAAGTTGTTGATATTGCATATCGTACAACATTTTAACTACTATGGTGACTGGCAGAAACTTGCACCCTCTCCTGTTTGGAGAATTAACATACTAAAATGAAAGCAGTATTTTCATTTATTAGCGACCATTCTGACATGGTCCTGCGGGTATTAGCCCATGGGCTTCCAGTTGCTGCTCACAAGATCTCCTGCTGTAGCGCACTGACCTCAATCCTATTGAACATCTTTAGGATGAATGTGAAAATTAACTGCACCCCAGGCCTCCTCACCTACACCAATACTACCTGCTTTGTGCAATAAAATCCTGTAACATACACAGAGCTGTAGATCTCATATATAAATCAGATTTGGTATTATAGAGTACTTTGATATCAGAGTATAGAAAACAGGAGGGAGGAATAACATTTATATGCACTTTACCTGTCATAAATCTATATATTAGCCTTCATTACTTCAGCTTAAATCAACAAACACTGCCTGAGGCCCGTTTTCCCCCTTAAAGCCTAATCAGTGGCATTTTGCTTGACAAGTTCTCTTTATCCGCACCACCTGTAATTAAGTGTGAATATCCTGCAAAAACAAACGATTTAGCCAATTAAAAACACACACACACACACCTCAGAACATGTTGACCTTTCTTCTTCGTACTTAACAGGAATAAAAAGCCCTGCAATTCACACGGCTGTGCACGTCATCTAACAGCCGCTTGCTCGGATAATCTGCCGTCTCTGGTGTTTTGTGGAGCAGTTCGCAGGGTACAGATAATACTGGCTGAGCCTTGATGTCATTGGGTGAAAAGAGATCTCCAGTGGGATCGTTTAAAGTGTTTATAGGATAACATGGTGCAGGATGAAACCGGAGTCAGAAAGCGAGGGCCATGAATTGAGGAACAGCTAGAGGAAGTGTTATAGTTGAAAACACCAGGCAAAAAATCCAGGCGATAACATTTAAATCCAAGCATTTTTAATAAATATCCCTGTAGACAGCAGTGTAATCAATTAAAAAGTTTTACACCTATTTAGGAGAATTACTTCATTTCATTTCTTTCCTCATCAAAATCATCAACCTGCATTCTTGCCTACAAGTTTCTTCAAACAGATAATTCCAGAAGTAATAGAACCTGTTTTAAAATTAAATTTGCCACCTCGCTGAGTTTTTCCTTGCCAAAGTCGGCACCGGCTCGCTCATCAGGGACAAACTTACACATATAAAGAACATCTTATTCATTTTTATCACCACATTATTTGTGTAAAGCTGCTTTGAGACAATGCTCATTGTTAAAAGTGCAATACGAATAAAAATGAATTGAATATAATTCCTTTTTTTTTTATTTTGCGTGTATTTACTGTGAAACTTCTAAGCGGTTCATTGATGAATTGCTAGTTGTTGCTAAGTTGTTAAGGCATTGGAAAATTTAGATTAATTTGCCACTCCTAAGCCCCTGAGCAAGGCCCTTAGCCCCTTAGCTTCTTAGTTGTATGAACAAAGTAAATTTATGTTGCTTTGCATAAGCATGTCTGCCATAAATGTAAACGAATTCTGGGTTGTGATCGGTCAGAAGGTGCTGGTTTCAAAGAGCCGAAAAGCAAATAAACTCCAGCTGGAAAAGATGCTGGCCATCGTCTTACGCTTTACTCATGCGCAGTACAGGCACCAAGGCATTTTTTCCCCACGTTTCAGGGTGAACGTGCAACTTTTGGATGATTGAAACTGAAAGTGTGGATGCGGAGTGTTTTAAGATGAAAACTAAAAACTAAAAAAATTATCCGGATTAGTGTAGATGCAGCCTGAGATATACTGGTTGTGGAACATAACTTCATTTGAGATTTTTTCTTATTATCCCTGAATAACTCTCCATTTGGGCCAGTTTTTCACTGTAGACCTCAATAACAGTAAAAAAAAAAAAAAAAAAGATTTTGTATTTTCAGTTGCTATTATCTCCATCAATGCATAGTTGATCACCTGAACAGAATCAGGTGTTCCAGGCTTCCTGTTAAAGGGAAGGTTATCTTGTCTCCAAACTTTTCAAACTAGTTTAATTTTCTATTTTCTATGAATTGCCATGTTGAATGTGTGTGTGTGTGTGTGTGTATATATATATATATATATATATATATATATATATATATATATATATATATATAGTACAGACCAAAAGTTTGGACACACCTTCTCATTCAAAGAGTTTTCTTTATTTTCATGACTATGAAAATTGTAGAGTCACACTGAAGGCATCAAAACTATGAATTAACACATGTGGAATTATATACATAACAAAAAAGTGTGAAACAACTGAAAATATGTCATATTGTAGGTTCTTCAAAGTAGCCACCTTTTGCTCAGATTACTGCTTTGCACACTCTTGGCATTCTCTTGATGCCTACTTTGAAGAACCTACAATATGACATATTTTCAGTTGTTTCACACTTTTTTGTTATGTATATAATTCCACATGTGTTCATTCATAGTTTTGATGCCTTCAGTGTGAATCTACAATTTTCATAGTCATGAAAATAAATAAAACTCTTTGAATGAGAAGGTGTGTCCAAACTTTTGGTCTGTACTGTATATATATATATATATATATATATATATATATATATATATATATATATATATACATTCAACATACATACACTGATAGGGACCTTTCATTTATATGCAATTATAAATTGTAATATAGCATGCGGTGTGTATTATAAAGTCTTTTAGAAACAGCAGAAACTTTTAGAAACTTTATGATGTTATAGTCATCGGTCAAATTATTTATTAAAGGTGTTAAAATATATAGTATTTTTATTTTGCTGTTAGAATTGTCAAGTCCAAAACAATGTATTATTATGTAATGTTTTTTTTATTATAAATTTTTTCTTAAAAATCTTTGTAATTTATTTATATTTATCTTATTTGTTATAGTAATTGATATTTAGGTATTAAGTTCAGGTCTCCTAGTTTAAATGAAGGGAAAATCTCATGATACAGCATTTATATACGTCCTGTACAACTGTGTGTCTTAAACAGTTCAGGGAAGAAATGCAAATGGATGAAAAAGTCAGGTGAACCAATACTTTCTGTTCATAGAATGTATTTATTGATTATTATAGATATGACATACAAAGGAATTGTCTTGTAATATGCACACATCTGTCTTAATTATATGCTAGCCAATTATTGGTGTGTGTGTATGTGTGTGTTCAGACTAAACCCTTGCCAGATGTCTGATTATCAATATTTAATGTGGTATTGAGGGACTTTTGAAGCTGCATCACAGAATCAGGGATTTAAGATAAGATGTGATTCTCAGAGCCGCCTCGAGGCGAAGCGCCAGTGTTAATCTGCATCCTGCTCCAGTAACATAATGAGATCATCACCTGCGCCAGACAAACATCCAAATGCCAGTCACATTAATGAAGACAGCTGCATTCAAGGTGGAGGGTTTAGAAGATCAAATTGGTGTACAGGGAGATTAGAGTGGATTTATTGTTGGCTGTAATGAAATTGGTTATCAATATTACAATTAAAAATTAAAAAAAAAAATTTTTTTTTTTTTTTACTAATTATAATTTTAGCTAAATTAAAATAAATCTATCTTAAATGAGATAATGAGCTTTGCTTGGATATCAGTAAAATCTGAACACAGGGCTTTGTTTATATTAATTATACAAATAATAATTATTTTTAAATAATAATTCTGTTAGTGAAAAAGTTTTAGGAATGAGGTGCAATATTTTTTATTATTACATTGATATACTATTAAATGATCGACAAAATCAAGAAATATATTCTAAAATAATTTAATTGAAACATTAAAACTTAACTCACCATATTTATAAACAGTAAAAAAAAGTAATGTTTTTTTTACTTATTGTCTCAGAAAGATTGACAAAATTCATAATTATGGCATTTTACAAAACATAATTAATACTTTAGAATTGTGATGTCATAGCTAATTGTGACATCATATGACTTGTGTGGTTAAAGTATGACTTATATTTACTTTCATGGCATTTTGCAGACTTGAACAACTTACAACTTAAGAGTTAAGGGGTAAGGGCCTTGGTCAAGGGCTCAGCAGTGGCAGCTTGGTCGTGCTGGTATTTAAACCTAAGAATTTTCATTCCAGAATCCATTGCCTCAACCACTAAGCTGCTAGCTCTGCCTGCAGTCTAGACCTTACAACATTTGGCGAAAAACACAACAAAGAAAACTCAGAACTGTTGAGTAGTAGAGAATCCTGTATCAGACAAATATAGAACAACATTCCTCTTCCAAAACTTCATCAACTGCTCTCCGCGGTTCCCAGATGTATACAGACAGAAGACGTGATGCTACACATGGCCCTGTCCCAACTTTTTTGAGACATGTTGTAGCCATCAAACTAAAAAATGACTTTATTTTTGCATTAAAATGGTACAGATTTTCAGTTCTTTTATTGTGAATATAATATGGATTTATGAGATTCACAAATCATTGCATTCTGTTTTTATTTACATTTCAAACAGCAACGCAATTATTTTTAAAATTGGGGTTGAAAAACATACAGCATTTTACTGCTTTATTAGAAATACAGTACCTTACTGTTAGAAATGGCTATACAGTAAATACTGTGTGTGTGTGTGTGTGTGTGTGTGTGTGTGTGTGTGTGTGACAGAATACATACGAAATGCAAATTCTCCTGTAAATTATTTCAAGTACATTTTTCTACTTATTATTACTAGGATAAGAATGATGATGATGATGATGATGATGAGGATGATGACATCATTGCAATCACAGCATTACAGTTTTTTTCGGAACGCTCATCTGTTACAAAAACATGTCTTTGTGGTGTGGTTGCCGTCTCTTCCCCCCAGGAGACGACATCCTGAAGGAACGCATCTGTTCAGAAGGAGGTTTCAGGAACCTGCACATGCACCTCACACTCCTGTGGGATGTGAGAAGAATGTAGGAGGAGGAATGTGAAAATAAAAATCCCCCTGGAGCTCCACTGCATGTGTTTCTTCTGCTTCGTTATACAAAAAAATCACCCTTTTGTTTGCAGTAAATGTGAAACAAAGCAATCTGAGTGATTTATAATCGAAGCTTCAGATATTAAAGCTGATGGGGAACGTTATGTGATATGCGATTGTAAAGCTAATGCGTCGTTATGGCAATGTTTTTTTATTTTTTTTTATTTTAAGGTTATTTCTGGAATATTAAAGCCTTAAATTTAAACCTGTTTTTCCCAGAAGAAAAAAATTAAAAATGCACACATCGCTAGTCGTCATGTGACACCTAATAGAAATTATTTCTTTTTGTTTCATTTTTTTTCTTTTTGTATCTATTATTAAACCTTCACATTTCTACAAGATAAAAAAATAATAAATGCTCGTATGGAATATGCATGTATTTCTCCCACTGGGAGAAGGATCTGGAGGAAGAGGAGAAAAAGAAGGTGGAAGAGAAGGAAAATGATGAGGAAGAATGGGAGGAGGATGATAATACGGATGATGATGAGGAGGAAGAGGAAAAGAAGGAGAAGTAGAAAGAGAAGGAGGTAGATGAGGAGTTGAAGGAGAAAAAAGATGAACAAATAAATTGAGGATGTGAAGGAGAAAGTAAGATAAGGAAGATGATGATGAGGGAATAGAGAAGGAAGATGATGAAGAAAAGGAAGAAATGTAGGATGATGAAAAGGTGAAGGAGGAGTGATGATGATGAGGAAGAGAAGGTTATAAAAATAATGGAGGATGAAGATGAGGATGAGAAAAATAAGGATGAGGATGAGAAAGAGGATAAGGAAGGAGAAAGAGTAAAAGAAGTAGATTCCTATTGAGTTTCGGCAGCCTGCACACGGGACACAGAGAAAATGAAAAAGCAAAAGTGGTAATTAATATTGCTATTTAAATATGACATGGTCATAACTCGACACGGGAAATGCTTGCAAATGGACTTTGCTTTTCCATTTGAAATATGACGCTCTCTGTGCGTTCACGAAAGCGAAAACGCAAACGGTAATGCAAGATTTGCAATTGCATTTGGATTATGTCACAATTTATGTGTCCACATGTGGAAAACGCAATTGCAAATACAATTTGATGAATACAATTTGCAATTCCTTTAGAATATTGTCCGGAATATCCTCCATTCTTATTGCAGGAATATTACAGTTTAAAAAAAATAAATAGACGTGAGTTGCGTCTTGGTTGCGCTGATGTGTCTTGATTGACTCCCGATAAGAAGCTTTCTCCCACATTCTCCCTCATTCTCCCGTATTCTCCCACATATTCCCACATTCTCACTCGTTCTACCTTATTTTTTCTCACATATTCCTTCATTCTCCCTCATTCTCTCACTTTCTCCCTCTTACTCCCTCATTCTCCCTCATTCTCTCACTTTCTCCCTCATTCTCCCACATTCTCCCTCGTACTCCCACGCTCTCCCTCATTCTCCCAAATTACATTCTCCAACATTCTCCTCATTCTCTCACATTACATTTTCCAACATTCTCCCTCATTCTCCCACATTCTCCCTCATTCTCTCACTTTCTCCCTCATTCTCCCACATTCTCCCTCATTCTCTCACTTTCTCCCTCATTCTCCCACATTCTCCCTCATTCTCTCACTTTCTCCCTCATTCTCCCACATTCTCCCTCGTACTCCCACATTCTCCCTCATTCTACCACATTCTCCCTTATTCTCCCACGTTCTCCCTCATTCTCCCATGTTCTCCCTCAATCTCCCACTTTCTCCCTCATTCTCCCACATTCTCCCACATTACATTCTCCAACATTCTCCCACATTACATTTTCCAACATTCTTCCTCATTCTCCCACATTCTCCCTCATACTCCCACATTCTCCCTCATTCTCCCACATTTTCCCTCATTCTCCCACATTCTCCCTCATTCTCCCACATTTTCCCTCATTCTCCCACATTCTCCCTCATTCTCCAACATTCTCCCCCATTCTCACGCATGCAGCCTGTTGGAGCAGATCTAGGACACGATGTGTTGAGTCTCCTCTCGACATATTTGTGCTTGGAGGAGCTCTGCAGGGAGCTGGCAGTGTTTCATTGTGGGATCGTGCAGAGTCAATCCGAGTATCACAAATGCCACACAAACATCTTGTCATATCCGTGTGGCTGCTGATCTTCTGGCATGGAAACGTCTTCAATAAAAATGACTGCTTAAGAAATAAAATAGACTTCTTTCTATATCATAATAATAATAATAATAATAATAATAATAATAATAATAATAATAGGAATAATATAAGAATATATTTTCTTCACTTCACACACACACACACACACACACACACACACACACACACACACACACACGCACCACTGTACTTCTGCAGCCAAACCATACAATACTGTGTAGGAAGGACATAACATGCACACATGCAGGTAGTTAGTTTGAAAGAGGCAGATGGGTGGTATGGAGATAAATTATCTGATGTGGCGACCCCTAATTCAAGCAGCTGGTAAAAAAAAAAATTGTTGTAATATTTCTTGTATATATAACAGTGCTTTATTTGTTTGCATTCATGTAAAGGGGTAGTGGAGCACTAATAAAATAAAATAATAAATAAAATAATAAAATAAATATGCAGGAATAGACAATGTCCAATGAAGTTTTGCTTCTGGAAAAATAATTTCATGCTAATCAGCTGCGATGGAAACGTGTAGTACTTTAATAAGGAGGTAGAATTGCATTTCAGAAATTCAGTGAAACAAATGTGTCGTTCTACTCTATTTACTGTAAATATATGTGATACTGTCAGTGTATCCACCAGCCACACCTTCCCCAGAACCACCCATCCCTCCTAGCAGCTCTCCATCCTACTAACTACACACACCTGACATTCATCAGCTTTTTTTCCGTTTAGTCTGGAGAACATCTTGGAAACTCATTGACTACATACTTTGGATTAACCTGTAGATTTACTATCACTCTGTGGATTACCTTGTGGATTTACCTTGTGGATTTATCTTGGATTGTTTATATCATCGTTCTGAACCTTTCGGTGGAGTTATCTGAGTTCAGGTGAATGAAGTCTGTTGTGTTTTGCTGCCTTTTCCTTTTTTTTATTAATAAACCTCTGTTCTGTCGAACTTCGGTTTCCATACGTTCTTCCAGCCTAACAGATACATAGAGTATAGGGACAAAAGTTTCAGGACATATGACTGTTCCAGCCATACTGGAACTGTTACCAAAACTGTATGGAACGGCCTGCTCAGTCACTACACCTAAATCCTATTAAACTGCTCTGGGATGAAAGAAGAACACCTTTGGCAGGTTTTACATGAGGCATGACAAAGTATTTCAGCTGAATGTGTAAGAAAGAGCTGTCCAGATGCCAAAAGTGTGCAAAGTTGTTCTTTATGATACTTTTTAATGTAAAAAGTGGAACAACTGTACAAAAAAAAAAAAGTTTCATCAAAACCATCCTAAGGCATCCTGAGGTTGCGCCAGCTCCAGTCACATCCCACCTCATGAAGATTGTGGACCTTTAAAGAAGTAGATGTTGACACCGCAAACATCCCGAACCATCTAGAGACGTACCAGTGCCATTTGGATTCCACCTTATGTAGATTTTATACATTGGACCTCTTTTGAGTGTTTAAAGGCTCTGGCATGGAGAAGCTTGTGTTGGATCTGGGATGATATCAAATGTTGAGCTATTTTATGAGTTGTTCAGTAGCTCCTGGTTCCATAATCTTAACTGACTGTATAAGACTGTAGAAAGGACATTACTCATAATCTTACATTAGAGTGTTCATGTTAGTTCTCACTCTCCAGTGTTTTGTTTTGCTGTAAAGATTTATAATCGCACTCTTGATGTCACCCAAATGAGGATGGGTTCCCCTTTTAAATCTGGTTCCTCTTAAGTTTTATTCCTCATTACATCTAAGGAAGTTTTTCCTTGCCACAGTCGCCACGGCTGCTCATCAGCGATAAATACACATTGCTCACCTTAACTGTTAAATTATGTGAAGCTGCTTTGAGACAATGTCGTGTTGTGAAAAGCGCTATAGAAATAAACTTGACTTAACTTTAAGCAACTTCTAGAGGGTAACAGCTACAAGCAACAAATATTTAAATCAATAGGACGCTTGCAGTGTTCACAGTGCTGTTCTTACAGCAGTTCCTGTTGAAACAGGCAATGCATGATGGCAGAAATCTGATTGGATAGAAACATGAACTAAAAATTACACAGTGACACAGTGCATCCGAGAAAGACACAGTTAAAAGGATTAGATATTATTGGGTAAAATATATAATATATTAATAGGTAATTCAATGATTCTAATAAACTTTAGGCCAGCAGAGAAGGCCTTGCTGGCCCTGGCAGCCCACCACTCATGTATTCTGCAATATGATCGGTCTACTGGATAATTCCATGAATGTAATGAATATGCAGTGTGTGTATGAGGATGTAAAAAGGAAATAGAAAGGCTGTAACATTTATATTTATGCATTTCGTGAACACTTTTTTTCCCTCCACACTGAGCAAATGAAGGTTATGCGTTTTTGCTCAAGGCATCCCTCTGCTCTCCCTCTGTAAAAGCCTGCACTGAGTCACCGCTTTGTTAAGTATTCTGATTTAGTAACTAATAAAGCGACAGCACCGTGTTTGAGGACAGAGAAGGAAGAGCTCAAGCGTCAAACTGTCTCTGGATCATCAAACATCGCCGGTGGTCTTTGGGAAGACACTTCCTGACGCCTACGATCGAAACTAACTCAAACAGCCATCTGCTTTCTGCTTGAAGCAGCCTCTTAGCCTGTTACCCACTGATCCTGCATCTGTCCCGACATGCCCAATCAAATACCTCACAATATACAAACCTGGAATGTTAATGTGGTGCTGAGAAAGCAGCCTGGGATAATAATTATAATGTAATGGATACACATAAAATGTAAAGACAAAAAAGAGCAAGATGCATGTTTGGTCAAAGAGCTACTAATACTATTATTACTACTAATAATATTGATATGAATAATAATACTAGTGATACTACATTTACTTTACTACTAAAAATATTACTACTACAACTACTCCTTATAATAATGATACAAATACTAAAAATAATTAAACATCTTTTGTTACTACTATTCCTAATAATATTTTTACAACCACTACAAGAATGAATACTACTAGTAACATTACTACCACAACCAATACTAGTGCTATTACTGCTACTAGTTCTGATACTAATTACTAATATTTCTTATATAAAAAAAACAGCTACTACTGCTACTACTACTGCTCTACTATTCGTTTTAATATCACTGCTACAACATCTATTACTACTAATAAAACATCTCCAGGTTACGTATGTACTGGCGCTACACCATAACAACACTTTTCCACGCTCTGAATCACTTGTGTAATCAGTCCAATGAAAAGCAAGGCATCATCAGCGGGGTGACATCACGACCAGGAAGCTATAAAAAGCACATGGGGTGAAGCCGGCGCTAGCGTCTGTTTGTTTATGTGTGTATGTCTCGATGGTAAGTGGTAAATGTCAGAGAATAATATATATAAAAAGAAAATGAAGGCAAGCGAAGAAACTTTCCGGGTGTGGCTTGCCTGGGAGTGGTACCCTAGGTCCTCATGGTTCTGGCCTTGCTTTTTCTGAGGCAGACCATTGGGCCAGATCCTAGGGTTCGCAGATGGACCTTGCAGAGGGTTTCGAGATGGGCTTGTCCCTATCTCCAACCTCACGAAAGCACTTTGGGGCTTTGTTCTCTGCGATATTGAAGTCAAGGAGGTTATGGAGGTTGTAACATGTACTGTTGCCAAACTTAAAATAACTTGTCCAGCTCATGAACAGAAAGTGCTTTTACCCAGTAAACTAGATTAGCGCTTTCTGACACCCATTTCCGTGTTGGAGTCTTCCTTTCTTTTCCGACCTGCACACAGAGGTGTTCCGGTCATGGGTTAAGCCTTTTTCAGCCCGCCCCTTTACCCTCAGTTCCATTATGTATTCGCACATCATGAGAAAAGGAAGAACATGTGTATGAGACACTACCCATGAAGCCCCTTCACAATATTTCAACACTCATGGGTAAAGCTTATGCTTCGGCAGGTCAAGCTGCTGCGTCCCTGCACACCATGGCGGTGCTTCAGATCTGAGGACTGGTTTAACATGCTAGATCTAAAGGATGCATACTTTTATGTATCTATCCTACCTTCTTACAGGAAGTTCTTGAGGTTCACTTTTGGGGGCAAAGCTTACTAATATCTGGTTCTTGCCCTCTCTACCCGTACCAACACAAAATAGGTAGATGCGACTATGGTTCCCGAAGGTCTCAGGGCATCTGCATCCACAACAACATTGACGATTGGTTAAGCTCAATCAGTGCAGTTGGCGGTCCGGCATTAATATGTCATTCTTACCCACATGAAGGTGTTGGGGTTTTGGCTGAATGCCCAGAAGAGTGTGCTTTCTCTATTACAGAAAACCACCTATCTTGGTCGCATTTGGAATTTGACTACTTTGTGCTTGCAGCTTTCCCCTTCTCACATTGTGGCCATCTTCACGGCCGTCAGGAAGGTCAGAGAAAGGCAGCCTTTTACTGTCAAGCAGTTCCAGAAACTGCTAGGGCTTATGGCAGCTGCTTCCAGTGTTAATCTATTTGGCCTGCTGTAAATGAGATACCTTAAGTGGTGGCTTAGGACCCGTGGGTTCTCACAGTGGCGGCAATCCCCTCTGCACCAACAAGATCATGCAGCAATGCCTTTGTGCCTTAGATGTTTGGAGAGATCCAGGGTTTCTATCACAAGACTGGGAGTCCCCAGTCACCACATAACCCTAATGACGGATGCATCCCTCACAGGGTGGGGAGCGATCATGAGTGGTTGCTCTGCCCGTGGTCTGTGGGAAGGGCCCTACCTACTTTGGCACATTAACTGGCTAGAGATGCTGGCTAGAGATTCCAGCATTAAAGCATTTCTTTTGACTACATCAACCATCAAGGAGGTCTGCGTTCATGCTCCCTGTGCAGGCTGGCACACCAGATCCTCATTTGGGCCCAGGGAAAACTCCTCTCATTGAGAGCAGTTCACATCCCAGGTCAGTTGAACAAGGCAGCAGACACCCCTGCAGAGGTTGAGACCTAGGGAATAGCGGCCCCCAATTGCCAGGGATAAAGGAGTGTGAGCCAACCGGGCAGTGGACTAAATCCACTAGCAGAACAGATGCCACCTGGTGGCATACGACCTCCTTGTGGAGGGAGCTCTGGAGTGAAGAATGGCCTCTACCACCTCGGTGGAGAGACCAGAACCTCAGGACACAGCCTGAGTTAAAGAGGCTGTGTCCGTGCCTGAGAGGTGACAGCTCAGAGGTTCTGGTCTCTCCACCGAGGTGGTAGAGGCCATTCTTCACTCCAGAGCTCCCTCCACAAGGAGGTCGTATGCCACCAGGTGGCATCTGTTCTGCTAGTGGATTTAGTCCACTGCCCGGTTGGCTCACACTCCTTTATCCCTGGCAATCTCTGGGCAGAGACCCTATAAGAACGCGTTTTCTTCGTGGCATTCCGAGGCCCCCGGTATGACCTAGAGTGCCTGGGTGGGACCTGGCCATCGTTTTGGGGGCTCTGTCTGAGTCCCCCTTCAAGCCTCTAGCTGAGGCATCTTGGAGGCACCTTTCCATCAAGAACGCATTCTTGTTGGCCATCTGCTCTATTAAGAAAGTAGGGGATCCTTCTTCCTGGAGTTTACCACAGGTATAGCTAGTGCCTTCCTGTACCCCTGTATGGGTTACATCCCTAAGGTGCCCTGGGTTGTCCCACAACCTGTAAGATTACCTCCTCCATTCCAGGCCCCAGACCAGGAAAAAATAAACTGGCTCTGTCCGGTGAGCGCACTGGACACCTACGTCCACAGGACGAGTCCTTAAAGAAAGACTTATCTGGTGCTCGTCTGCTATGGCCCTCCCAGGAGAGGCCTCCCTGCTAATAAGCAGACTCTAAAAAGGTGAGAAAGGAGAGGCTAAAGTTGGATGACATCTTGTCAGTAAGGAGAGCTAAATCCAAATTTAAATTATGAATGAAAAAAGGTCTCAACCCTCAGGAGCCCAATTCAGAAAAAATAGGAAGGAAGTAGGTGTGAAATATGCTAAAGATAAAGGTGTGTATGCAGCTCTATCACTCATCTGGTTATGAGGATAGTAAAGGATAATGCATTTAATGAATTAGGCTAATAACTGTATATCACTTACGGTATATTGTGTTGCCTAATATGCTTTTATGCATAGAGCAACAATATTTCCTTTAGCTTGCACAACATTATTATTTATAGTATGTAGTTTTATATAATGTGTGTAGCAAAAAAACATTTACAGCCAAACTGGTCTAATCGGATTGTAGTTAAACAGCACTTATTGATTTGGTTCCCTTTAATTGAGGTGATGTCATAAAGGTTTTCTCTGATTGTACTGAATAGGTCCTAAACTGTGTTCAGTGAGGGAGAATCTACAGTGCAGTTTTAAAAGCTAATTTAGATTAGCCTATAAGAATTGAGATGTTTTTTGTATCTTCTGGTTACAACTAGCCAAGGAGTTGTTTGGTTCTTGGAGGAAGATTATAGCCATAATAAATCATAGTACTTGATACTTTAGTACATTTGAAGGCAAATACTTTTGTACTTTTACTCAAGTGAAAGTTTAAAAGGAGCACTTTTACTTTTACTGGAATCAAATTTTACCTTCTGTATCTCTACTTTTGCTGAACTTCATGCTTTGTATACAACAACTATTACAACTACTACTACTGCTCCTACTACTATTCTACTACTTGTACTGATATTACTGCTACTCAACTACTACTACTAATATTACTTTTTTGGTAATATTGCCAAAACTACTATAACACCTATTACTATTAAGAATGATACTGATTTATAAAAATAATAATAGTAATTATACTACTTTTACTCTACTATTAGTACTATTATTTTTACCAATAAAACGCCAAAAACGTTAACTACTTCTACTATTACTACTACCACCACCACTACTCTTACTATTTCTACCACCTATACAATTAACACTACTACTATTACTATTACTACTGTTTCTACTACTATTAATATTACTACTACTACTACTACTACTACTACTACTCTTAACATTGATAATACAGTTGCTTTACTACTATCAATATTACTACTACTACTATTACCATTAATACTACTGTTGTCTACTACTATCAATATTACAACAACTACTACTACTACTACTACTACTACTACTAATAATATGTTTGCTTTGCTACTATCAATATTACAACTACTACTACTACTATTGCTACTACTACTACTGCTACTACACTAGTATTATCAGAACAACTCCTTCTATTGCTCCTACTACTTAATTACTCTTTTTACTAACACTCTACAGCAACACCTACTACTAATTTAACAACAACTACAACTACTTATACATAATACTAATGATACAAGTACTGATAATACTTTTGCTTTACTACTATTATTATTAAAGTTCATCCACTACTACTTATAATGATAATAATATTTCTACCACCATTACATCAAATACAACTACTACTACTATTACTACCACTACTATTACTACTAATACTGATACCACTGCTACTGTTTTACTACTAACACTACTATAACACCTCCTTCAACATTAACAACTATTACTACTAATGATAATACATACAAGTACAGATACTACTGTTTTTTTTTTTTTTCCTTTGTCATTAATAGATCTGTAGTGTAATTTGAGGAATATACAAATAATTTTAAGCTTTAAAACATAAAACTGCATCACAAGAAATTTAATATCTGAATGCTCTCTGAAAGCACTGTATTATTTTCTCCATATTTTTTGGCACTATATTGGCATTAAGCTG
The DNA here is from genome assembly GCF_014805685.1 of Silurus meridionalis. Taxonomy (NCBI): domain Eukaryota; kingdom Metazoa; phylum Chordata; class Actinopteri; order Siluriformes; family Siluridae; genus Silurus; species Silurus meridionalis. Next base: position 23,653,456 of record NC_060893.1, on the reverse strand, counting down.
CTGTTTTCACTTTTAAATCCATTGAGTGTGTTTTACGATGCTTTGGCACAAAAGTGAGAGCTGTAGATAAAAAAAAAGGATGGGTTGGACAGTCCTGTCTATCAGGAGAAAAAACAGCATGGGCTGATGATCATTTTATTACACTTGAACAGGAACAACAAAATTGTGTCCCTCCAGGGGCGTTACTAATTCACACCATGATCGATACAGCAAATAAACAATCCAGTCGCAGTAAATTGGTTTCATCTACTGGATTGTCGCTGAAATGCACGAGAAAATATATAAACACAATATAGAGACAAAAATGCGATAAAGCTGCAGAAGAGAGAACAATGGTCAGATTATAAGATCCTTGACAAAACATTAGGCAAAACAACTCAGGTGTTACGGTTGAATAGACAATGCTACAATAAATAGAATGTGTGCATGTGTTTGTGTGTGCAGCTGTGGTAAGCTCTTATTATAGAAACATAAATATAAATGCTATAAAAAAAATTGCATGAACACTTTCTGCAGTGGTTGAATACATAAGGAATGATGACTCTGTTAGAAGAAAATACCATCAGTGAAAAGGTGGGGTGATGCAGGAAAGTTACTGTTACTTTAACAATGTTTATTCTTTTACTACAGTAGTACCTTCTTAGGTGTTTTATTGTTATTAGGCCAAGATCAATAACTAACAAAACTACCACTTCCACTACTATTGTTACTAACTCTAATAAAAATACTAGTAATTACAAACAGTAGTTTACACTACTGTTTAACTACTACTAGTACTATTAAAACAACTATTATTACTATTACTACAGTACTAATATTATAACAAGTTTAATTACTACTACTACTAATATTACAACAAATATTACTACTATTGCTTATACTACTACTACTACTTATACTACTTCTTATACTACTACTATTACAACCAATATTACTACTACTACTACTACTACTTATACTACAACTACTACTACTTTTACAACCAATATTACTACTACTACTACTACTTATACTACAACTACTACTTATACTACTTCTTATACTACTACTATTACAACCAATATTACTGCTACTAGTACTACTTTTACTACTACAATTACAACCAATATTAGTACTACTATAACTACTACTACTACTACTACTATTACAACAAATATTACTACTAATACTGCTATTACAACCAATATTACTGCTACTACTACTACTAATATTACTACTATTACAACAAATATTACTTCTACAACTACTACTACCACTTATACCACTAATATTACAACAAATAAAACTACTGTTAATACTACTACTAGTACTTATACTACTTATATTACTGCTATTACAACCAATATTACTGCTGCTACTACTACTAATATTACTACTATTATAAACAAATATTACTATTACTACTATAACAACAAATATTACTACTTTTACACCAACTCCTCATCCTCCTACTGGAAATAATACTAATAAGAATACTATTGTTACCATACTTTTTATTACTTATATTAATCTTAGTGCCGATTCTACTGTTACTCTACTAATAATAATATTACTATCACTACTAATAATACTAATACTAATTTTACACCTTTACTATTAATATTAGTACTACAAGTGCAGCAGCTGCTACTACTACTGCTATTAATGCTAGTACTGACACATAAATGTTGATTTATGTGTAAATCAACATTTGTAAAGTTTTAAATGATTATTGCAGATGGCAAATTGACAAGCATAATAAAATCTATATAAAATATAATATAACATTGTTTTGACAATTTTTGTTTTACAGACATTTTGTTCAGTTGTGAAGATACAAGCATCTAGAAATATATAATTTATTTAATTTTGTATAATGATTAAATTATATGCATTGCAAAAGTAATCATACTCTATTAAATATTTCCACATTTTGTTACATTATAACCATAAATTTAAATGTATTTTATTAGGATTTTATGTGAAGGACCAACACAAAGCATCACATAATTGTGAAGTGGAAGGAAAATTATACATGGTGTTAAAGTTTTTTACAAATAAAAATCTGAAAATGCATTTGTTTTTAGCCCCTTTACTCTGATACCCCTAAATACAATCCAGTTCAATCAACTGCCTTCAGAAGTCACCCAATTAGTAATTAGAGTCACCTGTGTATACTTAAATCCAGTATAATTACAGCTGTTCTGTGAAAGCCTCAGAGGTTTGTTAGACAACATTAGTGAGCAAACTCTATCATGAAGACTAAAGAACACACCAGGCAGGTCAGGGATAAAGTTGTGGAGAAGTTTGAAGCAGGGTTAGGTTATGAAAACATATCCCAAGCTGGGGAAAACTGCTAACCTACCAAAACATGGCCGTTCACCTAAACTGACAGGTTGGGCAAGGAGAACATAGATCCATTAAGCAGAACCATGGTAACTCTGGAGGAGCTGCAGAGATCCACATCTCAGGTGAAAGAGTCTATGTGGTAGAAAACAACTATTAGTCATGCACTCCACCAGCCTGGCTATTATGGAAGAGTGGCATGAAAAAAGCCATTGTTGACAAAAAAGAATAAGAAGTGCCATTTGCAGTTTGCCACAAGCCATGTAGGGAACACAGCAAATATGTGGAAGAAGGTGCTGTGGTCAGATGAGACCAAAATTGAACTTTTTTGGCCTACATGTAAAACGCTATGTGTGGTGGAAGCCTATCACTGCACATCAGCCTAAACACACCATGCCCACCATGAAACATGGCGGTGGCAGCATCATGCTTTGGGGATGCTTTTCTTCGGCAGGAATAGGGAAGCTGGTCAGAGTTGATGGGAAGATGGAGCTAAATACAGGGTAATGCTTGAAAAAACCTATTAGAGGCTGCAAAATGACTTGAGACTGGGGCAGAGGTTCACGTTCCAGCAGGACAATGACCCTAAACATACAGCCAGAGCTACAATGGAATGGTTGAGATCAAAGCATATTCATATGTTAGAATGGCCCAGTCAAAGTCCAGACCTAAATTCTATTAAGAATCTTTGGCAAAACTTAAAAATCTCTTTTGACAGGCGTTCTCTATCCAAACAGATTAAACTAGAGCAATTTTGCAAAGACAAATGGGCAGAAATTACAGTCTCTAGATGTGCAAAGCTGGTAGAAACATACTCAGAAAGACTTGCAGCTGTAATTGCAGCGAAAGGTGGTTCGACAAAGTATTGACTCAGGGCAGCGGAATATATATGTTTGCCACACTTTTCTGATTTTTATTTGTGAAAAGATCTTTAACAATATGTATAATTTTCCTTCCACTTTACAATTATGCAATACTTTGTGTTAGTCTATCACATAAATTCCGAACAAAATACATTTAGTTTAGTGGTTATAACGTGACAAAATGTGGAAATATTTAAAGGGGAATGGATACTTTTGCAATGCATTGTATGCATAAATTAAATGTACAAAAATGTAAAACAAGCATTTGAACAAAGTAAAGTCACAGTACATAACATTTTGTACTACATTTGTAATAGACAAATGCTTTAAAAAGAGAATAGAATGAAACACAGCAAACTAACAGGCTTGATTAAAAAGAAAGGTTTTTTTTGAGTAAAAAATACGCATTGGTGTACAAATGCATAAGCATTCACTGAAAACCACAACAGCGACTAAAAATGTAATCGGTTACTGCAGCTGTTATTTGCTGCTTTTAAATTTAGTGTTTGTTTAACCCAGCCATTAGGGTTGCACAAGCCAGTGCTCTTAGTGCCGGCCCCAAGGCCAAATAAATGGGGAGAGTTGCGTTAGAATGGGCATCCAGAAGTGGAGGAGAGTAAATGTTGGTACTATGACTGGTAAAGGGAGAGCGTAAGATGATAGGTTGAAGTGGAAAAAGGTAGATATGTTATATGTTTAGGAGACCAAGTGGAAAGGAAGTAAGACCAGGAACATTGGTGGGGTTAAACTGAGGTGTGGATGGAAAGAGAAATGGTGTAGAGGTGATTCTGAAGGAAGAGTACAGTAAGATTGTAGTGGAGGTGAAGAGAGTTTCTGAATTCTGAATTTAAAGGGGTGATGATAAATGTCATCAGTGCTTATGCTCCACAAGTTTGTTGTGAGATGAAGAAGAAAAACTTCTGGAGTGAGTTAGATGAAGTGGTGAAAAGTGTACCTAGGAAAAAAGTTTGGTGCTTGTGGCAGACTTCAATGGGCATGTTGGTGAGGGGAACAGAGGTGATGACAAGGTAGGTATGGCCTGAAAGAGAGGAATGTGGAATAGCAGATGGTGGTAGATTTCTTTAAAAGGAACAACAGACTGGTTCAAGGTAAAGGTGGGACTGCATCAAAGATCGGCTCTGAGCCCTTTCCTGTTTGCAGTGGTGATGGACAGGTTGATGGATGAGGTCAGACAGGAGTCTCCATGGACTATGATATTTGTAGATGATATTGTTATTTGTGGTGAGAGTAGGGAGCAGGTTGAAAATAGCCTGGAGAGGTGGCGGTACATGCTGGAGAGAAGGGGAATGAAAGTCAGTAGGAGTAAGACAGAGTACATGTGTGTGAATGAGAAGGAAGACACCGAAGTGATGTGATTGCGGGGAGAAAGGAAAGGAGTTAGTGAAAGTGAATGAGGTTAGGTATGTGGGGTCAACAGTGCAAATTAATGGAGAGTGTGTTAAAGAAGTGAAGAAAAGTGTGCAGGCAGGTTGAAGTGGGTGAAGAAGAGTGATAGCAGGAGTGATTTGTGATAGAAGGGTTTCTGTGAGAGTGAAAGAAAGTTTATAGGACTGTGGTGAGACAGGATTTGAAACGTGTTTATTAGACAGACAGCGCATGTAGGATGTTTTGGGGACAAATTGATAGAGGCCCTTTTGTGAACACGGGGTATATCGGTAGGAGAATACTGTGGATGGAGCCACCAGGAAGTAGGAAAAGAAGAAGGCCAGGCAGGAGGTTTATGGATGTAGTGAAGGAAGGCATGAAGATAGTTGGTATGAAAAGAGACAGATGTAGAGGTCAAAGCAGTATGGAGACAGATGTTCCGCCCTAACGAGACCAGGCGAAAGAAGAAGAAGAATTATAAGAAAATTTAGTGTTTGTTTGCACCGTTTTGATTAAATCCATCCCTATGTCACGAGCTAGGTGATTGCGCAACCTGATGCTCATGAGTCACAAATGAACAGATCTAGTGTGACTGTCCCGAAGTTAGCAAACAAACAGTTTACGCAATAGCACTTTATGAATCTATATCATTTTCAGTTGACAAGGATATACAGTTTTTGCTTACTGTGCTGATGTTTCGCCTTCATTCATGACAGAACTTTTTCCTCCTGCTGGTTGACCTGTATTCTCCACCATTTCGCAAGCAGTTGTGTTATCTTGCCATCATGCTAAACCACAACTTGAGCAGCCCAACTAATCTAAATAACTGCGTTTGTTGACAATACATTTTTATTATTGATTATTATTACCATTAGTTGTTGCAGCCCTAATGTATATAAATATGACTCCACCCCTTAGGGGATTATTCTGCCCTAATACAGTCAGAGAAATGCTAAGTAGGGTGCCGCTCCCTTATTGGATATCAATGACAAACTTGATTTGCATTTTCTGTTGGTGACATTTCAGTAGCAGAGGAGGAAATTGAGGTCTTGTTAGGCTCAGTGTTGGAGACTACAGAAGCTGATGAACTGTCACATATTTGATCAGTGATTTCAGCGAGGTCTGTGAATGTGCTGCCACCACTTAACAACTGATCAGTATGTCTTCTCTATGAAAGCAGTTCTCATGTCTTCTCTATGAATCAATTCTTCTCTATGGAAGCAGTTTTGACTTTATTTGACACTGGACCCGGCTGGGCCTCCACAGTGGCCGGGACCCATTTTGGATCACAACCATAGTTCTGAGCTAGTACAGGTGAGCCTGTCGAAAATTTTCTGTCTTTGGCTCGAAGTTTCCATTGCTTTTTGTTGTAGGACAGTTTCTTTGAGTGTGGCTAGTTTAAGTAGCTTTAAGCTTGTCTTGAGTTTACTATTGAATGACAAGTAAGCCAGTGGCACATTGGTAGTTGCTTGTGAACTACTACGATAACACAGCAAGAAGTTATGTAGAAATTGTTGAAATGTGCCTGTCTGGGAGAACAGGTTTCTGAACAAAGATTTCTGCTTTGTTATGTCCATTTGTTGTTGGCTAGGAGAAATGTGGCCATCTCGTGAGATGTAACTGGGGGCCATTTTTTGAGACCAACTGTACTGTAGGTACTGAAACATTTCTCCCAGTTTTTTAATAGTTATTTCAGCTACGGTAGATTTCATTATAGCTACCTCAGGCCACTTACTGTGTGCATCAATGACAACTAACAGCATTTTTTCCTTGATTGAGACTCCAAAATCAACATGAACGTGATGCCATGGTTTATCAAGACATATTCCCAAGTGTAAAGCGGTGCCAGTTGAGATACATTGCGCATGCTCTGACATGATGTACATGTTCTTGCTTTTTCCCCAAATTGTCTGTCTACTCCTAGCCACCAGAAGTAACTCCTGGCAATTTTTTTCATGCAGACTATTCCGCAGTGTCTCAAAAGCAACTGTTTCCGCACAGATTTGTGCAAATCTGATGGAATAATCACTCTTTTTCCCCACAGCAAACAGCCTGACTGCACTGAAAGTTCATGACGTTGAATGATTAATGGTTTAAGCTCCGGGCCATCGCACTCCTCTTTTCCTGTCATAACAATATCCCTGACTTTGGACAGGAAATGGTTGTTACTCGGGCCCTTTCCACCTAAATAGAAAAGAAGATTTTAGCCACCTTTGTCCATTTTACTTTGTCAGCGAGAGGTAATCTGGACAAACTATCCACATTTCCATGCAATTCTGACTTCTGGAACTTGATGTCATATGGTAGGTGTGAGCAGATAATAAAGCAAATCTTTGCATCCTACTAGCAGAAAAAGAGGGAATGCATTGGTGGGGCCAAAGATTGCTGTGAGTGTGAGTGATCAGTCAGCAGCATGAACTCTCTTCCAAAAATGTACTTAAAAAACTTGCGCAATCCGTAAACAACGCTCAATGCTTCACACTCTGAGCATAGTTTTCTTCGGCTTTGCTCAGACAAATCGAAGCGAATGCAATTAACTTCTCTTTTGGCATAATGTGCGATAAACCAGCTCCAACACCATATGAAGAAGCATCACAGGCTAACTAAATTGGAAGTGCAAGGTCAAAATGAGTGAGAGCCTTTAAATTTAATAGAGCGTCTTCCGCTTTTTAGACTCTTAGCATTCAGGGTTCCACTTCCAATTATTCTCATGACACAACGATTTGTGCAGGGGTTAGAGTTGTTTGGAATGAATCGCCTGTAATAATTAGTAAGGCGAGGAAAGATCGCAGCTGGATGATATTTTAGGCTCTGGAGCCTACACTATTCCTTTGACCTTGGATGGGGACGTGTGCAGTGCAGACCAGTGGCATCAATTACATGCACCAAGTACTAGATTGAAGAAGAAAAAATTTATATTTATCATTGCGTACTCTTAATCCAACCTCTTTCAGTGTCTTCAGAGTAAAGTCCAGGTGCTGCAAGTGTGACTCTTCATCAGTGCCAGTAACAAGAATGTGATCAGAGTAACACACGACTCTTAGTAGCCCCAGCAGAATTTGGTCCATTGCTCGCTGAAAAAGGGGATGGGCCGACAATTCTAAATTTTAAGCGTTTGTACTTAAATAGGTGAGTGTTGATGGTGAGAAAATTCTCTCTACTGTTCCTCCACATGCATCTGCAAGTATGCTTGGTTAAGATCAATTTTAGTAAATTTTTGTCCTTCAGTCATTCCAGCAAAAATGTCATTAACCTGAGGCAAAGGGTATCATTCTGTAGACAACACTAGATCTACAGTGACTTTGAAGTCCTCAAAGATCCTTATGCCTTCATCTTTCTTTAACAATAGGTGTTGCCCACTTGCTCACACTGACTGGTTAGAGCACACCATCCTTCACAAGTTCATCTAAGCTCACCTCAACCTTTTAAGTGGGTTTGAGTGCATATGGCAGAGGCCGGGCATTAAAGAATTTTGTCTGGCTTCCTTGTTCAAAAGCTTATTTCACCTTGATTCCTTCCATGTTGCCTAATTCCTGTTTGAATGTCACTATGTTTTTAAAGAATGCCCTTTAAATCCAGTTTTTAGGGCTCATCAGGTGTATTGCCTGCCACTTCACCTTAAGTTGCTCCAGCCAGGAAGGTTCCATTAATAAGGGGAATCTCCAAAGACAACACATACAGTGACTTTATTGCTCACTTTAGCTGCACCAGTGTCGATTTCATTTTACTGGCTGTCCTTCTAGCAGTGTGCTGACACTTTAAGCCTTTGCTCTACCTGTGACAGTGAGTACTTGTAAAGAAAGTTTGTCATCTAATGTATCAGTCAGTAACCTCTTTGTTTTCCTGTTCAACTATAAATATCTGTTTCTTTTGTTTCCTTTTGGAAGCTGTTTTCTGCTGCATTTTTTATTTTTCTGCTTTATTTTAACATACACACTCGATGAGTCAGAAACATGAACCTTTTTTTTTTCAGTTTGTTTTTCAGTCTCCATTTTATCCAGTTTACTGTTTGAGCTCAGTCACTGCTTCTTTAGCAGTCAATTCCATAGATACACTCAGTTCAACTGCTGTTTGTAGTGTTATGTATAGCATTAGAGCGAAGTCCACACACAAACCTGTCCCGAAGTGTGTCACTTAGTGCATCACCAAAATTTACAGCGTTCAGCACTGCCTCAAACATTGTCACAGTTTTCTCTTTTAGCTGATTTCGTCGGTGAAACCGGATTCGCTCAGCAATTACTAAAGGCTTTGGAGAGAAATGTGCCTTAAGAGTGTTTACTATTACTATTACCAATCGCACTTAAAAAAGTGGGTACAACTTTCTCCTGAGTACAAAAAAACTAAAAAAAACATTGCCCACAGCTTTCATCAAAACGACCTATGTTGCGGAAAACTGATGCCATTTTTGTTTTTGTCGTTCTCTGCCATTTAACAAATAATTTAGTCACTTATATTAATCGTTGTCTTTCCTCTCCCTTTAGTGAAGGTGCGAGTTAGAGACCTACCTCTAGAGACTTACAGAGAACTACTCTATAATATCTATACAAACAGTTGTATAGGATGTCTTATGATGTGGTAACTAATTTCCCATTACTTGAACTATGAAACCCAAACATGCACCAGCATGACAATGCCCCTGTGCACAAAGCCATATCCATGAAGATCTGCTTTACATGGTTTGGTGTAAAAGATCTCCGGCTGTAGAGCTTTAACCCAATTGAACACCTTCTGTATAAAGCTGACTATATATACTCCAGGCCTCCTCATCTCACCAATATTAGTACCTGAATTTACTTACACCCTTGTGGCTGAATTGAATCTCCACAAATCTCCACGAATGTAACATCTAGTGGAACAACGTTTCAGAGGAGTTTATTATTATTATAATAGCAAATGGAAACTAAATACAAAATGCAAATGTTCAAAAAGCATGACCCAATCGTATGCTCAAGTTTTCACAAACATTTGTCCAAATAATATACTTAATGTGCATGAAAACGTCAGATTCAGACCAGAAAACAAGAAAAATTGTACATGATCTAAAATAAGTCAAAGCACACAACTGTGATTTATAATCACCATGCAGACTTCGCTTTCTTTGATTAATTGCCCTGTAACGATGCTGGATAATCTGCCCCGCCTCTAAACCACAATTAATAGAGGTGACAAATGGTACAAATTCATACCTCAGAAAAGAATTGAAATTAATACCAAAAGCACACAAAAAACAATAGTTTTTTCCTCTGGGGTGTAATGATGAATAACAAGCATTTGTGTTTGCATGTGCTGTTGTATGTGTTGCGACTCCAAGCTCGAGACGCTTTATTAAACACTTCACACCGAAGCCATTTATCAGCGTTTCTCCAATCCGGACTGAGCTAATTGTCAAAGCGTCCGAGGGAAGGATCGCTCGTCATGCAGTTTAACTCCGTTCCCCTGGATCAGTAATGAGATTATAGAGTTATTACACAGTTATTATTCATCAGCCATCAATAGGATTCAGTGAGAGGGACTAAAGCAGACATGATGTAGTGGTTCTGGAGACTTCAATGTGATGATGCTGTGAGGAGATAATATGTTGTGTTTAGGTTCTGGTTTTGTATCTGGTGGTATTGTAGCTTTTAGTGTTGTTTTCATTATCAGCAGTGAGTCTTTCTCTCTCTCTCTCTCTCTCTCTCTCTCTCTCTCTCTCTCTCTATATATATATATATATATATATATATATATATATATATATATATATATATATAATATATTCAGTATATCAATGAATTTTATTTTTTTTACATTACTATTGTAGATTTTTGGCCTGTTATTATTTATTTATCTGTTTATTTTTGTTTAGTGTTTTTTTGATCGTTTGTTTATTGTGTTGGTTTATTTCTTTACTAGTTTAGTTTTTTTTATATTTAATAAACATTATTGTTAATTTACTTGCTTGTTTGTGCACTCATTTTTTATTTATTTATTTATTTATTTATTTATTTATTTATTTATTTATTTATTTATTTATTTATTTATTTATCAGTTTGTTATTATTTTTATATTTTTTCTTGGTTTATTTATTATAGTGATTATTTAGTTGATTATTATTATTTTGTTGATTATAGGTGCAGTGCAAAAAATATACATGTGATCAGTCAAATTTAATATGACATTTGGTGTGAGGTGTACAGTATATATAATAAAATAAATAATAAATAAATAAATAAATAAAAATCTGTGTGTACAGTGTATATAAAAAAAATAAATAAATAAATAAATACAATCAATAAGACTTGGTTTGGAAATGTGGTTTTCACTTTCTGAAGATAGGAACAGAAAGTGAAAACCACATACATGTAAACAGTAAGAGCAAAAGATTATCCTTAGTATCTGCCTGGTCAGGAACGTGTTGATTTAATTTACCCTGGTATTATTATTATTGTATACATATAATGAGAAATCGATCTTCTTTTTCCCTCATATCACTTATGCCCACCCCGTGTGATTACAGGAGTCATCATTTTAAAACCTGTGTGTTTGAAAGGTTTCATACCTTCTGACATGCTGTTGATTTAACAGGAGGAAATAATGGGCCCATGACCCTGCTCTTTATCCCAATCAGTGCCTTGTTACTGATATTTCCATGAATAGAGCGCTTCTGTTCCCTCCCTGTGTGACCTTGATGAGCTGTGAAGGGTGATTAAGAGCACCTTTAATAGAGGGCACAGAGGAAGGTGCAGGCTATTAAAAGCTGCCATTTTGCCCTTATAAATCATCTCATACATGTTAACATTAGACCTGTATTTCATCTAACAGTGAGATGATAGTGCTGCTTCTGCATCATGAAAGGAATGTGAACTGCATTTGTTTGTAATGAGAATGTGTTTATTCTACTATTAAGCACTTTAATGATATTTACTTTACTTTCATTAATGCTTAAACACACACTGTTGATCTGCTGAAGGATCTTGATCTCCAGCAGGGTGGTGTAATGAGGCTCACTTACTGTTTCTGCCCAAAAAGTCATGAAAACAGGAAGTATTCCTTTTACACAGCACCAATGATGAGATATAATATGTACATAATTTAGTTTATTTAAAAAAGGACATTCTATTATTTTTTTGCATTTGTTCTTTAATACATGTTTTATTTAGATGATTATTTTGATTATATTTCTTGTTCTCTTTTTTTCTTTTTCTTTCCTCCTGCCTGGCAGCTCCATGCTCAGTATTTCTCTACAAATATACTCTATGTCCCTCCTCTGAAAGAAGGAATGAGTGAACGTGATCCAGAAATGCCACCATCCCTCTCTGGCCAAAGCTCATTTAAAACACACCGAGGCAAAGTGGAAAACTGTTCTGTAGTTCGACAAATTTTAATTTGTATTTATTTTTGGAAACCAGGAACACCACGTCCTCCACGTCCTATTAAGAGCTGGTAATGCTTTACAAGTCAACAACTAATCACCTAAAAATGCAATTATTATTCATCAATTACCAACTCATTTCTGATCCTTAAAATGTAAAGTCTATCTATCTATCTATCTATCTATCTATCTATCTATCTATCTATCTGTCTGTCTGTCTGTCTGTCTGTCTGTCTGTCTGTCTGTCTGTCTGTGTCATTACGAATGATTTATTATTATTTATTTATTAGTATTTTTATATTTATTGTATTTGTAAATAAAACAATGAACTAAATGACTACTTCCTGCATCTTTCTATATATACCTTTTTTATATATATTTTCATAAGAAAAGCATGAAGCTGTCAGTATTGATCTCCATGCCCCCTTTTTTCCTTTGCTGGAATTCTGTTTTCTGAAAGGAAAGTGCAGTGAGTTTCTACACTGCTCTGGTCAACCATCAAGTGTATCCGCATACACGGCCCCGTCACCAACACCATGATCACAGTGTTACCCGGCACTGTGGGTGGAATGCACACTCCATCCATCTGCTCTCATCTGTCCACCGGAAGTTTCGAAAGCAGTTTATCTACTGATGACTCACTTTCTCTCTCTTTCATGCACACAAACACTCTGGTCACTATATTAGGAAGTAAACCATACAATTTTATGTTTTTTAAGGTCATTGTATGTATATACACACATACATGATAAGGCAAACGTTTGTAGACAAAGATTGATTGGCAGTTTCTGAACATTTTATTCCATAATAAGTCCCCATTTGCTGTCGTAATAACTTACACTCTTTTTGAGAAGATGTTCCACTAGATTTTGTGGAGATTCATTCAGACACAAGGGTGTAAGTAAAGTCAGGTACTGATGCTTGGTAAGGTAAGAAAGCCTAGGGTGCAGACAGAGGTAGAGATGAGAACTTTATAGCAGTAGCTTTTCCAATCAACCCATGTACCTTCATGGAGCTGGCTTTATGCACAGGAGCATTGTCATGCTGGAACAGACTTCGGTCTCCTTTAGTTCAAATGTAGGGAAATGTTCATGCCATTGCAAAGAAGCGACTGCTTAAGAACCACTTATCGCTGGAAAAGTCATGTGTCCCAATACTTTTGTTCATATATATGCAATGCATAAAAATTTCCAGTAAGACAAGTACAAAAGTAAAAGAGCTTTGTTTCAGTAGAATGACGGAGTGTGTGAGTGATTAATACAAAAGTCTTTTCATGGAACATGAAACACTTCCTCAGGCAGATATTTCAGGAGATGGTGGATACGAGTGCACATTTAAATAGCACAAACTAAACTGATTCAATAAAAAGGAACAGTTAAATTAAATAGGCAACATTAGTTAGACCTGATTTGGGTAATAGAGATGTTTATATAAGTTTGAGTGTGTGGTTTTATTTTACATTTAATATTTAGTTTTAAAGAAATGTTCCTAACTGTTCTACTTATTTTAGCATATTTAAACAAAACACATGCAAGGTAGTTACTAATTTATTTATTTATTTTATTTGTTCATTATCTATCTATCTATCTATCTATCTATCTATCTATCTATCTATCTATCTATCTATCTATCTATCTATCTATCTATCTATCTATCTATCTATCTATCTATCATCTCCATCTGTCTTTCTGTCTGGATAATTGATAGTTAGAAGTGAAAGCTCATTGGTAAAGATTTTAAACTTCTGATCTGCAGGTTATAAGTTCAAATCCAAGCGTGATCAAGTCATTAAAGGTCCCTGGTTGCCAAATTTCACAAATACAAGACAGAACTGAACGGTGCATTAAAAACAGAACCCTTTAAACGTTGTATTTGATGTGCTGCGTTTTTTTCCCTGCTGTGGATCTTTGATCAGTTCTCTAGCAGCAGCAGCAGTCATTAGGAGTCTAAGCCTCCATTAAGCAGTGAATCAGGGAGAAGTGGTGCGTGCAGTACGGGTGGCTTTGCTGCTTTAAGCCCAGCGCGAGGCAATTTGCAGTGAATCATTACTCAAAAGACGCCGCCTTCGACCAACTCGAAAGCATGGCATGTTCTCGCTGTGTAGGATTGAAACTGACAGGATATAGTATATGAACAAACAGGCTGTTTGTGCAGGAGAATTTGAGCAGACATTTGCAGCTGATATCAGTGAGATACATTTCTTGTAGACGTCAAATTCTAAACACCTCCATGTCAAAATTTACACCAAATGCGAATAACGTGCAATCGAAACAGCTCTCTCTCTCCTTTTCTCATTGTCTGGGCACAGGCTGGGAGTTTGCATTCACCGGCCACGGACGTGATGCAACGTTCACTTCATCGCTTCACCCTCGTCCTTATGCAACATTACGATATTTATATCTGTACGCGTTCACATAAGACACAAGGACACGAGAAAGTATATTTAACCAGGTGGAGTGAATCAGTGGTGGATTTATTTCTGAAATGAAAGTTGGGGAAGACAAGAAATGAATACAAATTGCCCAAAAGAGCCGGAGTGTGACAAAGTGCAAAGGAAGGAGAAAAGCTCCACTTGATATAATTACTGTCCGTATTGATTTCATAGGCAGTCCTGAGCATTGCCTAAGTGCTATAGTGTATTGTTAGAGTACAATAATCAATGACAGGAGAGACGCACAGGTTATTGTTCTCACCTTGAAGTTGATTCTTTTCCAATGATAGCGAGAGAATGGCTGTTTATTATTGTGTTGCTGCTCACTAAAGTAAAATTTATCTAGCTCATATTGGACTAATTGACCCAAAGCCTATTACTTAAACTATATACAAGGTGGTATCAAAATATTTCGAGACTAATGGTGCTAACTGGTGCTATTCTGATCACGTCTGCAATTTCATCACCAACAGCAAGTTAGAACAAAGAGCGAACGTGAAATTGCTCAAATCTGCCATAGAGACCTTTGACGCAACGTACATTTGATGCTGCAATGAGTCCTTCGAGGTGCTTTAAGAGCGAAAGAAAATCCCTGAAAGATGACGAGAGATCAGGAAGACCTTCAACGAGCTCAACCCCCGAAAATGTCGAAACCGTTCAGCAACTCGCGCATGATGATCGTCGGAGAACAATCCACATAATCTCACTTCCGCACCAACACTATTGCTATTATAGCCAGATTTGGCTCTTGTGGACTTCGCCTTCTTCCCAAAGATCAAGGTCCGGCTTGCCATTTTGACACCATTGTGGAGATCCAGCTCGAATCAAAGAAGACTTCCAGGACACATTCCAGAAGTGGCAGGAACACTGGGAGCACTGTATTGCTGTGCAAGGGGACTATTTTGAGGATGATAGTATGATATAAAGTACTCTGTTTACAAGAAAGTACTTTATATCATACTATCACCCTCAAAATAGTCCCCTCATAATCAATAAAGTATTCTGATTCTGATGTGACACCACTTCCTGTAGTGTCAGTGCCAGACTGACAGGAAATGCAAACTATACAAAATAGGAACAAACTCTGGCTCAAATATGAAAGCCAGTCATATCCGAGAACCTTTTCAGCAACAATGAAACATGCATCCTGATCTAAATCTGTGTCATATTCACACATTAAACAATGTAGAACATGAATAATATGCAATTCAGAAATGACGTGTAGCGGCGCTTTTGCCAATCCGCATCCATTAGTTGAATAATCTGTCATGACACAACATATATTAAGGCATTTGAAAGTATACATGTGTGAGTAAGACAGTAATATAAGGATTTCTTTGCTGAGGAATATTTGCTCCTATACTGCAGTGAGGAAAAGCAACAAATCAACAGAAATGACCCCAGAGGCCTGGCAAGCAGAAGTGTCTCAGAAGAGCAATCAATGAATGGAAGAAGAAAGAAAAGGCACCTTCTACAACTCTTTTTCCTCAGAATGATCCTGGACAATTTTATATAAAGTGCTTTCCTGAGCAAGGTCTCATCCGTGTGTGGTCCGAATTGCAGAACGAGTCTGGATGAATCAGACAAGCTTGGGCATTATGGTGTTATAGAGTTGTTTTATTGAATTACTTGTAAATCTGGATTTCATGCATACTTAATTTAAAAGAATCATTTTAGGCAGAAGAGTTTCAGCAACAGAAATTAGGATAACAATGTTCTTATGTAGTCTGAAAGTGATTTACAATTTTTATACCACAGGGAAGCAGTAGCTCGTTGGCTAACAAGTCGGATTTGGGTTCAAAAGGTCAAGAGTTTAAATCCCAACACCACCAAACTGATGCTGCAAGAACATTAACCCTCAACTGCAATGCAATATATACTATTTCGCAATACTGCCTCAAATTGACTGTCCATAAATTTATAGTCAATGTAGGCACAAAAGACATAAAAACAAAGAAAAATATTAAAAAAATTTATATAGACATGAATTCTCCAAGAAGACAGTTGCAGTAGCATTTATGGAAGGTCAGATTTTTTCTGACAGTGTCTATCTTTTGATCCACCAATGAAAGCTTTGCAGTATGGATGGCTTGTGTTGATACCCAGACGGGTTGTATTTTATGTCGAATTTATTTCAGATAACAAAAAAAAAGAAGCTGATGAGAGATCTGTGTTAAGGAAGTGGTAGCTTAGTGATTAAGGCTCTGGGTTGTTGGTTGGGGGTCCCACTATCACCAAGCTCACACATTTTCAGGACCCTTAAGCAAGGCCCTTCACCCTCTGTGCCCCAGCGGTTCTGTATCATACTCTTGTGAAGTACATGTGACAAATATTTAGCTTATTACTTTCTATATACCAATAACATAAGCAATGACAAGTTTGAGAATAACATGATGTTATCATGGATGTTTCTGATACACATTCTTGATACCTAAACAATTAAATCCATTTGTGAATTGATGTGGGATAAGACAAAAGACCCTTTTGTGATGCACTCTAGGAAAAGAATCACCAATATGCTAGGTCTAAACCTTAGAGCAGCAAGGAGGCATGACTAATAAAGGAGATATTTTGGAGCAGTAATTTCCATATTTGGTATATAAACCATATGACAAAATGTTTGTGGACACTTGAGATTGGTATGTGCTTTTTAAACATCCCATTCCACATTAAGTGCCTATTTGGTGCTATATTAATCACCACTCTTTAGGGAAGATGTTCCACTAGATTTTGGAGTGTGATTGTAGAGATTCATTCAGCTACAAGAATGTTAGAAAAGTCAGGTACTGATGTAGGTGAGTTGAGGAGGCATAGGGTTGAGGTCTAAGTTCTATAGTAGGCCACTTAGGATCATTTATTTTAACCTATATCCAGATGTTCATGAATCTTACTTCGTGCACAGGGGCATTGTCATCCTGGAACAGGTTTGGGTCCCCTAGCTCAAGTGAAAGTCAGGCGCCCCAGTACTTCTGCCCATATAGTATATTTCCCTCATTGATATTTCCTTATGCAATGTTAATCCAAAATCAAGGTCAACTCCTCCTGCTTAGCATTTCACACTCAGATATCCCCGGAGCATGTTTTGATGTTAAACGCTTAACTGCATCGATGCCGCATGCCCGTCTGGAACTTTGATGCATTAAACAAGTGATTTCTGGGCCAATTTTAGCAGGCTAAATCCTATAAGCGCTGCGTTCTTAAAGGATGCTGTTGCCTTTCTTATTAACCGCTTGCTAATCCTATAAGCTGTAGGTTTTTCTTCCGTTTATGAGCTTCAATATTGTTCCTGAGCCGAAAAGCTTAACAGCGAAAGCAAATTCTTAGAAACAAAAGATTCCTAGCTTTATTTATAATCCTTACAACGTTTTGCATAAGCAATGAACTTTTCTACGTTTTGAAATGTTACAAATTGGAACCCGAAATTGACTTAATTGGGATAATTTAAAGAGTCCATACAAAAGCACTATAGTTTTGGAGTTGGATTGAAAATCAAGTTTGAACAACAACAAAATCATGTTCCAATAAAGGTTGTGTTTGCAGAAATATTTGTCATTGTTGAGGAGAAATTTCTAAAATAGTGGTAGTTCAACATTGATAAATTATTTTGAACTCACCATCAATGGTGGTGGGAGATTCATAAAGATAAATCATTGACTTTTGTTTATTTTGTCAATCAATGGAGATGGAGGTTGGATGGTCTAATGGATCTTTCTCAGATGTGTTATGATTTTTGATTCCAAAGTACTGACCAGAGGTGTAAAGAGTACCTGAAAATCATACTTAAGTAAAAGTACTGCAGAACTTACTCCATAGAAGTTAAAAATCACCAATTCCCAAATAACTTGAGTAAAAGTCTTGAGTTTCTGATTTAAACATTACTCGAATATTTGACTCATTAAATGTAGACTCAAAATTGCACTGGTCCCCAACAACAAGACAAGTTTGTGAAAAGGCAAAACCAGTTGATTTGTGAGGTGATATTTCCTAAGATACAAATCAAGCTAAACACTTTGACACTGCATTAACCAACAACACAACAGCATATTTAACATTCCAGAATGAAATATACATCAAACAACTGACTAAAAAAAAAATAAAAAATAGTAAAGCAAACTTTAAAAAAGCTATCTCCAATTACAAATAAAATGAAAGTATTAAGTTATAATAATAATTTTAGATAAAGTAAAATCAAATATTCTGAGCTGACTGACTGCAAAATGTACTGTAATTGGTGACACTCATTGTCAATTAAAATATATTTGAATAATAAGTACATCTACCTAGCAGCAAGAATCTTTGTTTTTTTTGTGTTTAGGTTGCCATGTGCTTTTGTTTTGATGTGTGTAACACATATACGTCTTTGATTTCATCTATGTTATGTCTCTACCCCGTGTTGTTATTGGTCTTTTTGTTCGCAGCTGTTCTACTGTCTGTGTTTTTATTATTGTGTATAGCTACTTGAGGTGGTATCAAAACGTTTCAATACTAACAGTGCTATTCTGACGAGGCATTACCACGTCTGCAAGTTAGAACAAATGGCAAACATTAAATTCTGCCTAAAATTGGCCACATCTGCCACAGAGACGTTTGATGTGACACACGTTCGACATACGTTGATGCTGCAGCGAATCATTTGAGGTGAAGTGAGCATGAAACTCAAAACAAGAGCAGAAGAACATTACTGGAAGACGAAGAGAGATCAGGAAGACCTATAACGAGCTCAACCCCCAAAAATGTCAAACCCGTTCGGCAACTCCTGCATGATGATCTTCAGTCCACTTCTCAGACAATTCACATCTCACTTCCACACGACCCTACGTGCCAGGTTTGGCTCCTGCGGACCTCTGCCCTCTTCCCAAAAATGAAGAACCAGCTCAAAGGTCGCCATTTTGACACCGTTGCAAAGATCCAGCATGAATCGCAGAAGGTCCTCACCACACTTCGAAAAGAAAACTTCCAGGACACATTCCAGAAGTGGCAGGAACACTGGAAGTGCTGTATTGCTGTGCAAGGGGACTATTTGAAGGTGATAGTATGTTAATGTAGATAAATAAAGTACTTTTTTGTACACATTGCTAATCTTGAAACTTTTTATACAACCTTGTACACTCCTTTGTTTCATAGCCTTGTGGCAAAGTATCTCCTCCAGCCGTTTATGTTCACGTTCAGATCGCTTTGTTTTCAAAAAGTATCCCTCAGGGTAATGGTCATCAGTGCACATGTATACTAGCCGTCTCTAGCTCCTTCATGACTCATCCAAGTGTTTCTAGCCGCAGTCTCTTCATCGGAAAAAGCGCTAAAACTGAAATGAGATTCAGGACATATCTTGGGCTATGAGACTTAAAATGAAGTGCAAATGTGCCAGTGCTCATGCACACAGTGACATCTGGAATGAAATGCCTTGTTATACAACCAGGGAGATAGGACACTTATTGATCCAAAGTAGAGAACCTGTCTCTGGGTTCAATTTAGAGGTCACATGCCTCTTGGGAAATGTTCATTACTGAGCTTCTGAGCCACAAACCTTAAAGTTTTTACACATAAGACTGTATTTATGGATTCTGCTTGGCCTTTCATTGGGAAATAGAGGCTCATATTTTACATGCAGGCTAAATTACAGCCTTTCTCGTGCTAGCTGGCACAAGCTTGAAGGCCATGCTGAGCTCCTGCACAAAAAAAATGTTTCAATGGGATTGAGGGAAATTGCTATATAGAGTGATGGTTCATAAAATCTTAACACAGACATTTGCAATGATTGCATCGGTTTATAAAGACTGGTTAATAAATAGAACTCTCAAAATGGCCAAAAGCAAAATATTCTTGCCAAAAGTTTGGATTTTCCTTACACATGATATATTCATATATTCCAATCAGCTGTGAATGAAGAGAAGCCCTAAAATAAACTGTTCTGCATCTAACTTTCTAGTAATACAGCTCAGCCACTGCAGCGCCTCATCTACTGGAAATACACACCAATATGTAAGAGGATATTAGTAAATATTAAGGGTATGGCAGCACACAAAGGATCACATGTGGTATATACAAATTTACAATATTTTGGATCGTGCACTAATATTTGCTTTGCTTTTTTACAGACTTTAAACCTCGCATTTTTCTGACTTATTTTTTTGCTTTGCTTTCTCTGGCTCCTCGCTATCTGTGTTTGAATTTATATTTTGTTTGGTTTCGAATTTTGGATTTTTGGAGATTTTTAAATAAGCATGGACTTCCCATTAGCTCCTAGTATGTCTCTGCAGATGGGTTTACAAACCTGTGGCAGACCACCAGCAAATCAGTGGTCGATCAGGGTTTGAGCCTCGCTCTCACTGACACCTGTGCACAAAGCCAGCTCTATGAAGATATGGTTTACATGTGCTGGAGTTGAAGATCTCCTGCTATAGAGCTCTGCCATTAATGTGAATGCTGACTGCACTTCAGGTGTCCTCACCTCACTTACATCAGTACCTGACTTTACTTACACCGTTGTTGCTGAATGAGTTTCACATAAATCTCCATAAAATCTACAGAGATATCTACCCAGAAGTGTGGAGATTATTATAAAAGCAAAATGAGCACTAAATGAGGATCGAGATGTCTGAAAAGCACAAATAAATCTCATACTCGGGTGTCCACAAATTTCAATGAAAACTCCACTAAACTCCCCCAGGGACTTGTTTTTATTTTGTTGCAGGAATTCTCTCAGCTTGCAAATCCACTTATCCTTACCTTTTGAAGTCATCCTATTGAGTGTGTTGCTGTTTGTGTTCAGAACATGAGTATATATGTGTGGATTGCAGCTCTAATTTACACTGCAGACATTTTCTGTGAAGCTCAGACAACTTCACAGGGGAGCCATGACTCATGTTTATTTGTGCCTGGATAAGAACATGTACACCAGGCCTATTAATACAGCTCCCTGGCGAAGGCTATTACAGCTCCGCGAACGAAATATTCACAAGTCGTGGCATCTCATCCTCACAGAGAAAAGTTGCGTGTTGTTGAAATAAGCGATCACCAACAAGTTTGCGAATCCCAGAGCTTTCTGGGTCTGTAAAGAGAATCAGAGCACAAGAGATTCAGATAGTCACTAATCACCCCGCTCTTCGTTTTTAGCTCTCGCTGCCGTGCACTGGCTTACAGATGGTGATTAGTGATTTAACAACTGCTGAGTAACGTCAGTAAAATCTCCCTGAGAACAGCTTTACTCTTCATTTGCGAACATTGGGGGAACACTAGCGACATACTAACAAGGTCAATTAGCTTAGATCAATTATCTGTTGTTTTCTTCTCACATTGCTAATATAACACAATCTTGTCAATTTCTCCTTTACAACATCATGAGATTTCAGTTCAGTTCCTTGTCATCTGAAAAACTATTGCATCTTCTACCACTAGACCAAGCCACTCCCCTCATCTTCTACCAATGGACCACACCAATCCCTTCATACTTTACTACTGCACCATGCTTCGCACTCCATCCTCTACTACGAGACCACACCACTTTATACATCCTCTATCACTGAAACACATTTCCTCCATCTTTTCCCACTGGACCACACTGCACCCTCTATGCAATACAACTGGACCACACAGTTTCCGCCATCCTCTACCACTGGACAACACCATTTGCCCCATCCTCTACCACTTGACCACACAGCTTTCTCTATACAATACCATTGGACCACAGCGTTTCCGCCATCCTCTACCACTGGACCACACCATTTCCTCCATCCTCTTCCACTGGACCACACTATTTGCTCCATCCATCTTCTACCACTTGACCACACAGCTTCCTTCATGCTCTACTACTGGACCAAGCCATTTCCTTCATTCTCTACCACTGGACCATGTGTTAACTCTATACTCTACCATTGGACCATGCCAATAAATCCATTCTCTACCTCTGGGCCATGCTGCTCCCCCTATCCTCTACCACTGCACCACGACAGCTCCTCCATCCTCTACCACTAGAATATGCTACTTTCTCCATTCTCCACCACTAGAACATGCCACGTTCTCCATCTTCTACCACTGGACCATAATCCCTCTATTCTCTACCACTGGACTATGCTGCTACCCCTATCCTTTACCACTTGACCACACTGCTTCCTCCATTGTCTACCTCAGCACCATGCTACTACCTACTTCCTCTACCCCTAGACCATGTCACTCCCTTAATCCTCTTCCACTTAATCCCTGTTTCCTCTATTCTCAACCACAGGACCATGCACTTCCTCAATCCTCTACCACTAGACTACGTCACTCCCTTAATCCTCTTCCACTTAATCTCTCTGTTTTCTCCATCCTCTACCAATAGAACGCTAATTTCTCCATCTTTGGGACCACCATGGAAACATGTTATTTCCTCCATCTTCTATCACTGGAGCATGCCGCTCCCTTCATCCTCCACCACTGCTTCCAGCATTCTCTACCACTGGACCACGCTGCTCTGTCATTCCTCTATGGTTACACCATCTATCAAGATACAAGAAAATCATGCTTGACTCTTCTTTTTTCTGGCTTCTACGTGTTGGAAACAATAACTTCACAAACTAACAAACAAACTTTTTGTGTAAAACAAATGTTTCTGTGAACAAGTTGTTTCCATGAAAGCATTAATGCTCTTGTGAAGCTTAATTATTTTTATCAATTATTTATTAACTCCCAGAGGTCCGATACCTTCTTTCAACCCTGGAGATGTTTTGACATGGGTTAAAAACCGTTCTTATTTTAGTTAAAGATAAGATCCTAAAGGCGAAATTCTCATTACGCTATATTCAACTTAAGGTCTGCTCTAATAATATATGTGTAACACCCATGTACATTTGGGTCAGGGTTTATTTTGTTCTGTACCCACATGACAAGTGCAGTAAAATAAGCAGGTCATTTATCTTTTATAGAGATTCGGGAGGCTAATATTTATACTGCACACTGTTCTACACACACATACACACACTTATACAAACACACACATATATACACATATTATCCAAACTGCTTTAGAGTCCTGAAATTAATTTCACTATATGATTCATCTTCAACAAAATAATCTAATACAGCTGTCATGGGGAGATGTAGCAAGTGTGTGCATGCCTGTGTGTGTGTGTGTGTGTGTGTGTGTGTGTGTGTGTGTGTGTGTGTGTGTGTGTGTGTGTGTGTGTATTTATTGAGCTTCATAAATTACTAAAGCTCCGTCCAGACTCGGTTCAGTTACGGCTGGAACACACTCCTGAAAATCAAAGTTAAGAAGTTAAGCTTTTTTTATATACAGTGCTATATACTGTATGGCCAAAAGTTTGTGGACACCAGATCATAACCTGTTATGTGCATTTTGAATTTTGACCACCATCTTCCACATTAAGTTTATTTTTTAATTTATAAGAACCTCCATTTTTTGGGGGAAGATGTTCCAATAGATTTTGTACAGATTTGTGGACATTCATTTAGCCATAAGGATAGGAGGCCTGGGGTGAGAGAGAAATTAAAATAAAGAGAAAGAATGAGTGAATGAGTGAGAAACAATGAAAAAAGTTTAGAAAGAGAGAGATATTTATTTTCTATCTATCTATCTATCTATCTATCTATCTATCTATCTATCTATCTATCTATCTATCTATCTATCTGTCTGTCTGTCTGTCTGTCTGTCTGTCTGTCTGTCTGTCTGTCTGTCTGTCTGTCACTTGTTTTATGTGTCTTTTGTCTATCTGTGGATGATACAGGAAATGAAAGAAAATAAAAATAACGTTTTAGCGTCACTTTGTTAGAGCTTCTAATACAAGTATAAGTGATTTATTCAGAAATGATTTATTTATCTCTCTTTTTATTCAGTACTTCTGACACTCCACTGTCTTTATTTTCTTTCTTCTTTTTGTCCACATGCCCGCTGCCACAAATAGTTATGGTTATTATCCAGGATTCTGCTTCTAGAACATGGTCTTATGCCAAATAAAAAGAAAAATTAAGTACTGAACACAAGGAAACAATGTTTATGTTGAGATCATGAGAAAATAAGAAAGAAAAAAATTCTAATGCATGGAGTCTTAGGACTTCTATATATACTTAATACATATATATTTAATTTAATATTCACAATTACATCACACTGAGTCACTGTAATCTATGTATATATATATATATATATATATATATATATTAAAAACAATATATATAAAATATAGAGAGAAGAATCGACTTGCCATTGCAGTGGTGTAAGTGGAATAAAACACTGCAGCTTAGAAACAGTCAATATGGCATTAAAATCAACTTTTTCCTCTTTAATTGAATACACAACACACAATCCATTTTTAAATATCAAACTTTTTGTCCCCCAGTCCTTTAAAACAGATTGGTGCCAAAACAAATACACATTCATAAATCCATTTCCTTGACTCTTTATTACTTATCCCCAAAGTCATTGAAACCGAATATTGAACACAAATATTCAGCAGCGATGCTTTAATCCGTCCGTGCCACCTGAGCACACGTGTGGACTTGTCACACTGCGGCTACAGGACACGTCTCCACACAGCCTGTTCGCGCTGTAGAAAGGGCACAAACTCAATTTAGAGCCATGCATCTGTCCAACAGAACTATAAATCCTCATTAAATCCCTGTGTTCCAGAAGGTCGTCACCTTTAAACGGCTCTCTCCTGCTAATCCTCCACACCCTCCTGTCGCATGGCCTGTGCAATTCCCGACATGAGTTTTCAATTTAAAAATGTGACCTTGCGAGACAAATTAAACACGCTCGTAAATAGTGTGATGAATTGAATTTTTGGGTTTGGGGTTTATTACAGCGTCCGTGAGCAAGAAGCTGAAGAAGCTGATTACTTGGGAATTGCTGGTATTTTGGAAATGTACTTTTACATTTACCTCATTTGGCAGACGACTTTATATCCAGAGCAACTTACATTTATCGCATTCATACAACTGAGGAGCTATGAGGTTAAGGGCCTTGTTAAGGGGCTCAGCAGTGGCAGCTTGGTGTGGCTGGAAACTCACAACCTTCCAATGCTTTAACCACTAAAAGATCAGGTTAACAATGTTAAGGAGTGTGTAAAGGACATTGGACAGTGGATGCTTGATAACTTACTTCTGCTTGGATGAGATGAAGATACTTTTACTAGGACCACATGCAGCTAGAAGTAAATTTTCCGATTATGTAGCATCTCTGGATGGTGTTTCTGTCTCAATGTGTACAGCAGTCAAAAACCTTGGTGTGATTTTTGACTCAAGTCTTTCCTTTGAGGATTATGTGAATAACATTACCAAGATCGCGTTCTTTCACCTTAGAAATATGATGTTGTTACAGGATGCAAAAAAACAAGATCAAACTTAGATCAAAAGGTGCAGGCTATTTGTTGGTACCTCAAATAACACTACTATAAGACTACAGCAGGGGGCAGATCTTTCTCTTATTAAGCCCCACAGTTATGGAACAGCCTTCCAATCAGTGTTCGGGACTCAGACACAGTCTCAGTGTTCAAGTCGAGACTTAAAATATATTTTTTTATTCAAGTCTTTAATCAGTAGATTTTTTTTAGGTAAAAGAGCAGATCTGGACGGATCATAAATATCGAGTGTTTGGTGAACTGGAATATTTGTATTCTGTCGTCACTTTCACACATTCACTCAGGTTTGTTGACGACGGTGTGGTGGGTCGTCTCTTATCCCAGAGACCCTTCATGTCTGTGTTACCTTCTGGTTCACCCTTTAATTTATGCTGCCATATGGAGTCTTGTCGGAATCCCCAACTGCACAGTGTCCTTAACTTTCATACAACAATAAGGACAAATAATAATCCATATCCTTCTCTTTCTGTCACCCTCTCTCTCTCTCTCTCTCTCTCTCTCTCTCTCTCTCTTTCTCTCACTCAACAGCATGAACTTCTTCAGCAATTTGAGCTACAGGAGCTCGTCTGGTGGATTGGACCACACAGACCAGCCTTCAATCCCCGCGTGTATCAATGCGCCTCGACCGCCAATGACCCTGTTGCTGGTTCACCACTGTTCTTTCTCCCTTGGTCGAGTTAAACATAATCCTGAGGTTCCAGTGACCACTGTTCCTGCCACTCGTCCCTCTGTGGATCTTCCCATTTCGTCCAGGCCTGCCTCTGGATAGTGTTATTTTCGATTGGAGGCCACTCTGTGCAGCTGTTGATGGTTCCCTCTTGAGTCTGGTTCCTTCTAAATACTGTTATTCAGCATTTGGACAAGATTTTGGACACCTGACTTCATAGTTCATCCCCCAACAAAGTTGAAGACAAATATTGTCGCTGTTTAAAAAGCCAGCTCCCTGGAGATACGTTTTATGTTGGGGATTTTGGAGTGGAAGATCTCTTGCTATAGAGCTTTGTCCTCAACCCTACTGAACATGAATGAATGTGAACACAGACTGCACCCCAGGTTTCCTTACCTCACCTAAATCAGTACCTGACTTTACAGCAGCTTGTGGCTGGATGAATCTCCACAAAAGATCTATGAGAACATCTTCCCAAACCACCTGCCTAATATTTTGTTAGTCCCCGATTTGCTGCTAAAACAGTCAATCATAAACAGCATGAACTTCTTTAGCAATTTGAGCTACAGGAGCTCGTCTGTTGAATCGGACCACACGGACCAGCCTTCAATCCCCACGCGTATCAATGCGCCTCGACCGCCCACGACCCTGTCGCTGGTTCCCCCCTGTTCCTTCCTTGGAGCACTTTAGATAGATACGGACCACTGCAGACCAAAAACACACCACAAGATCTGCAGTTTTGGAGATGCTCTGACCCTGTCATCAAGATATCACTATTTGTCGAACTCAATCAAATCCTAACTTTTGCCCATTTTTCCTGCTTCTAACACGTCAACTTTGAGGACAAAATATTTACTTGCTGACTAATAAATAAATCCACCCACTAATAGGTGCCATTATGAAGAGATAATCAGTGTTCTTCAATTTACCACTCAGAATGTTATAATGTTATGTCTATGGATATACCCTCAACACAGCAAAAATGAATGTTGGTTAAGGCATTGAACTTTAGATCATAATGTCATGAGTTTAAATCCCAGCCACAACAAGCTGCCTGGGCCCCTGAGCAAGGACCTTCACACTATAGTTGCTCAGTTGTACGAATAAAATAAATGTAAGTAACTCTGGATAATTGTATACAGCTAAGGGCCTCTGAATGCAAGTGCATGACTTTTAACATTTTTGGTTTAACAGAGTCTGATGACTGTCATAGTAATCTGTCCAGAGGCATAAGGCAGGAATAAATAAATAAAAAAATATTCGCAGTAATGCAAATGACTCTCAAATGCAAATAATTAAATGTTGCTAGCACACAAACACCCACACGCAAGAGTATAAGTAGGCAAATAAAAAAAAAGATGGAGACAAGCCTGCGTTTACCGCATACCTGAAACGACGATGATCGATTCTGGATAACGATTGGTTCACCGCCTTATAAAACTGGACGCATAGGATATATTTTATTTAATGTTACCGCAAAACCTAAAGTGCCAGAACGTATCCCTCAGTACTAATTAGGTTTATGGGATGAACTCATCCTCTGCTGATGATTGCACTCCTCAGTGCTACCCTGTTACGCCCAGGTGTAGCAATTGAACAGAAAAGAGCATCAAGCTTGTCCCCAAAGTATCATTTCCTACACCTACAGTAAAGTCAAAAACGCTGGCCCCTCATAAAAGCTTTTAAAGTACAGCAACATCTATAGAGACTCCTACAGAGACACAGTGTTAATGGTGTGATTCTATATTATTAAAATTTACTGTATCTAATTTGGTTGGAATAGATATAGAGGTATCTTTACCTGCAGTCACTGTGAAAAGTGTCTTTTTACGATATTTAAGACACATAAATATTCCTTTTGTTTTTATGCAACAAATTTGGGAAAGGGTCAAAAAACACAAGGGTTGGACAGTGAACGAGTAGAAGGAAGTAAAGTCCAAATGTGACATTTTTGTCTTTACCAGAAGAACTTGTGTAAGATGAAGAACAGGAGAGACGCTGTCAGCAGACTGCTTCAAACATGAGGTTGAAGCGTAAGGTTGTTTTGGAGAATTATTCTGGGTGTAATGAACCAACATGGCAACCATTCCATACTTCATCACCATGCAATGGAATCTTGACTGTGGTTCATTGGAACCGAGTTCACCCTACAACAAGACGATGAGCCAAAGCGTACGTCCAAGCTCTGTAAGTGTAATTTAGAGAGTGAAGAGTTGTCTGGGATGAACTGGATCACAAGAAAGAAATCATCAACTAGTGAAGAACATCTTTGGCAAAGACGGCAAAGATCTATCTATCTCCTGTTCCATCCTTTCTTCCTATTTCTATCTGTGGATGATACTGTAAATGAACGATAAACAAATGTTCAGGCCTCTGAAGTATGTGTGATTTATTCCGACTTATCTATTTCCAAACACATACAAACAAATCATAGAGGATTGAGATTATTTAGACATAATTATAAATAAGATTACTTGACCATTAAAATATGAACAGCAAAAAAAAAAAAGTACAGAATCTAAAGGTGCTTTTTATTTGTCATATGTACTTTAGAGCATAGTAATATTCATTCTTCACATATCCCAGTGATGTTAGGAAGCTGGGGTCAGAGCACAGGTTCTGCCATGATACAGCACCACTGGAGTACAGAGGGTTAAGCGCCTTGCTCAGGGGCCCTAAAGAGTGGCAGCTTGGTGATACCTAGACTTAAACCTCTGACCTTCTGAGGAGTAACTCAGAGACTTATACTCTAAGCTACAGTGCTCATTAAGTGCGTTCAGGAGCAGGTGTGTGTGATGGGGGGTGTCAATTGGTGTGCAAGGTTCATGGGCTGGAAATGTTTTTCCTTTGTCTTATTTGAACCAGATTGATAACAGCAGCCATGTTGAAAAGAAAGATATTTTATTATAAAAGCATGACAGGTTTATTGATGTCCTGCGTCGCAGACAGACTCGCCCATAAACCCTGAAAGAAAATATCAGGAGGAGGGGTTTTAACCCTTAGTGCCTGAATCAAAGACTAGGATTTTTAAAAAGAGATGGAAATGTGTTAAAAAATAAAAGTTATTGATTCACTGCAGTTGATTTGACTTCTACTTTATGCTCGACTGCTCAACATTTATCTTTTGTCGCTCTCTCTACTCGCTTATGCCCTCTGGAGGGCTGGTGCTCACCAATTAAGACCCTTTCCTGTTCATACATTCAGCTGCTCAGCTCTGGGCCTCAAATGTACTGCACATTTCTTGCCATGTTTTCACTGCTTTAACACGCATGTCTGTTTATGAGCCCTGTTTTGGAAAATAAATCATGAGTCTAAAGAAAAAAATGATGTTTCATTAAAATGTGAAAAAAAAAAAAAATTGAAAAAAGATACGTGGACCTTGGGTAGGAAAAGATGGCTGATCTCAACACTATTGGATGGTTACACTGGAACATGGTACTGAATTCAATTCAGTTCAATTAATTTTTATTTGTATAGCGCTTTTAACAATGAACATTGTCTCAAAGCAGCTTTACACAGATAATGTGGTGATAAAAATGAATATGTTCTTTATGAGTGTAAGTTTGTTTCTGATGAGAGAGCCAGTGGCGACTGTGGTGAAGGAAAAACTCCCTGAGATGGCATAAGAAAGAAACCTTGAGAGGAACCAGACTCAAGAGGGAACCCATCCTCATCTGGGTTGCACCGAATGTCCATTTATTACAGATAAACGATGTTGAGGTGTGCAGTGATGGATCAGAAGCAAACTGCAGTCCTGAGTCAGTGTAGCAGACTGTTGACATTAAATACAGTTCAAATCCATCCTCAAAGCTCCCGTTCTTACTCCGGAATTTTCCATTTTTTTTGAATGTTTTTTTTTTTTTTTACTTTTCCTGAAAACTGGTTGGAAGTAGACCACACCTGAAAATGCTGTAAATTTTAATTTACTAGTAATATTTTTAAACATTCCATTTTACAGTTATTCTTTTATTTGCTGTTATAATAACCTGCATTTTTCTGCAAAGATGTTCCACTAGATTTTGTGGAGATTAATTCAGACACAATGGTATTAGTAAAGTCAGGTACTGATTTAGATGAAGTGAGGAGGTCTGGGGTGCATTCTGCATTTACATTCATCCCAAATAATTTTTAATAGGGTTGAAGCTCTATAGCAGTAGATCTTCCACTCCAACACATGTAGAGCAGATCTTAAAGGAGCTGGCTTTGTGCACAGGGCATTGGTTTGGGTCTCCTAGTTCAAATGAAGGGAACATTTCTTGCTTTCACTTCCAATTTACACAATTGTATGCTTTTGTCCTTATATGTAGTAACACACAATACTTGCTACACACACACACAAACACACACACACACACACACACACACACACACACACACACACACACACTTTGATATGGTCTATATGGTATTCATTATACCTAACAGTTCAGACCACACTTCACTGAACTCGCTTGTTGCCAACAGTAAAACGAAGAAAAAATGGTGATGTCGTTTTTTGTTTTATTTTTAAATTGAGCCATAATTCACCACAGCAATTCATTTCCATGCAACATTTATGAACTCACGCCACTTCATCCCTACATAACTCATCTGCTTTTATTGGCTCCACCCCTTCACTTCCTCCAAGTAAAGCACTTTAAGGATTTAACAAGGATGGCAGTGAAGACACGGATTCAGACTTCACACAGACACATGTATCAGCATAAAGGATCTTTAGTATTATACCAATAATAATAATAATACTAATAATAAAAACAGCTCTGACTATAAATGCGACTGTTTTGCATTCCGAAAGTTAAGACTAGCAACTGATAGATTTTCCTCCTACACTCTGAAGTGCACTCGGCCTCTCGTCGTGCTAATTCATTTCTTCCCTCCAGGCACTCGGGTTATTACAATTTTGAAATCCACTCGATGAAAAGAATCCCCTCTGCACACATGATGGAAAAGAGGAATTTCAGAATAGACCAGAAATGAGTAAAAACACTTATTGTGGAGTTTTGTTAATGTTATTTTGTAATCAGTAAGCAAAACTGGTCAATACAAGAATCACAAAAGTAAACCTTAAAAAATCAGCCCCATGAGGTAGTCACCTGACATCGTTAGTTCAACAAACTCAAGGATTTTTTTCAGAGGTACTGAGTGCTTGTTGGCTGCTTGACCTTCACTTACCGATCCAACTCATGCTAAAGCATCTCAACTGGATTCTGATTGGGTGATTGTGGTGTTCAGGTGATCTGATGCAGCACTCTATAACTCTCCTACTTGAACACATAGCTCTTACCTTGAGGTGTCTTTAGCTACATATATATTTGTCCGTGTGGAAACAGCTGAAGTTTAGGTTGGTGTCCTGGTGATTTATGTAATTTTAAACACTATAAATAAAACATGTACAAGAATATCTTCATGATCTACGTTGAGTTTGGTTTCACTAATAAAAAACATACATTTACATAAAGCATCCATATTTGTCCATGCTGATTAGAGTATTAAAAACTTAAGTATTAATTTAAGGGACATTTAGAACTGATACAAATGTGCCATTAAGTTGTGAATAAATATTTGAATTGATTGACAGCCCTAATATATATATATATATATATATATATATATATACAATTTATTTATAGCTTTTTACTCTATAGTGCTATCCATGAGAAACCGGGAAAATCAGGCAAACAAATTAGTTATGTGGCAAATGCAATTCTGCGATAAAACAGATTCAAACCGCGGTAAAGTTACTGTATATAGTGCATTTTTTTTTATGTTGCAGCCTGATACCACAATCATTCAGATATACTTTTTTTTCCTCATTAATTTACACTCAGTAGCCCATAATGTGAAAACAGAATTCAAGAAAGTTTTCTGTAAATTTTTTACAAATAAGAAAAACGTAAATATCACATGTACATAAGTATTCAGACCCTTTTTGCAACAGAAATGTGGCACAACCAAGATTCTTCCAAAAACTGTTCACAATTGGGGGGAAAGGGCCTTGCAAGAAACATGACAAGAACCTGATGACTGAGCTCTGAAGATTCTGTGTGGAGATGCGTCAAAGTTCCAGAAGAACAACCATTACCGCAGCCCTCTACTGATCTATGCTTTATGACAGAGTGGCAGACTGATGGAAGACTTTCCTCAGTGCAAAATCAGAGTCAGATTTATTAACACATAAAGTGTGAGAGTGCACGGTAGTGCACTCTGGTACTGTTCCTGCCCCTCTCCCCTACATGGATCTTCCCACTTCATACAGGCCTGCCTCTGGATAGTGTTCTCTTCGACTGGAGGCCACTCTGTGCAGCTTCTCATCAACGCCTTGGGTGGTTCAATGAAATTCCGGAGTAAGAACGGGCGCTTTGAGGATGGATTGGACTGTAGTTAATGTCAACAGTCTGCTACATTGACATAGGACTACTTTTTGCTTCTTATCACTGCACCCCGCAACATTTGATCACCACTATCTGTGTAAAGCTGCTTTGAGATGATATTCATTGTTAAAAGTGCTATACAAATAAAAATTAATTGAATTGGATTGAATAGTGCAAATGACAGTATTGTGTGTCAGGTATGATAGAGAGTTTACTGTAAAACTTTGTACAATATATAGCAGCCATAGTGTGTGCAACATATACAGATAATGTGATGACTAACAGTTCTGTGCAGTACTTAGATAGATATGAGCAGGGAATATACTGTAATTATGGTCAGTTGTTAGTGAGGCTGGTTGCTTGTGGAAAGAAACTGTTCCTGTGTCTGGCAGTTTTGGTGAACAGAGTTCTGTAGTGCCTGCCAGAAGGGAGGAGCTGAAAGATGTTGTGTCCAGGGTGTGAAGGGTCATTAATGATTTTTTCTGCCCGGTTTCTGTTTCTTGTATGGTACAAGTCCTGGAGAGTGTGTAGGGAAGTACCAATGTTTTTTTCTGCTGTTTTAACTGTTTTCTGCAGTCTGTTTTTGTCCTGTTTTGTTGCTGCTCCAAACAAGATGGTGATTGATGAGCACAGGACAGATTCAATGACTGCAGTGTAGAACTATATCAACAGCTCCTGTGGCAGACTGTACTTTCTTAATTGGCGTAAAGAGTACATCCTTTGCTGGGCCTTTTTCAGAATCGAGTTTATGTTTGATTTCCATTTCAGGTCTTGGAAAATGGTAGTGCCCAGAAACTTGTAGTTCTCCACAGATGACAAAGGGATGTTGGATATTGTGAGGGGGAGTAGTGTTGAAGGGTGTTTCCTAAAGTCCACTATCATCTCCACAGTTTTGAGTGTGTTTAGCTCAAGGTTGTTCTGACTGCATCATAGCACCAGCTGCTTCACCTCCTGCTCATATGCAGACTCGTCGCCATCTTGGATGAGTCCGATGAGTGTGGTGTCATCTGCAAATTTCAGGAGTTTGATAGTTGGGTCACTTGATGTGCAGTCATTCGTATAAAGGGAGAATAGCAGTGGGGAAAGGACACATCCCTGAGGAGCACCAGTGCTGACTGTCCGAGTACCGGAGGTAACACCTCCCAGTCTCACCTGTTGTTTCCTGCCTGTCAGGAAGCTGGTGATCCATTGACAGATGGCAGGGGGTATAGTGAGGTTTAGAAGTTTGGCGTGGAGAATTCCCGGAATTATTGTATTGAAAGCCAAACTAAATTCAACAAACAGAATCTGGGCATATGTTCCTGGGCTGTCAAGTTGTTGCAGAATGTAGTTTAGCCCCATGTTGACTGCGTCATCCACCGAACTGTTTGCTCGGTAGGCAAACTGTAGGGGATCCAGCAGCTGTTCTGTCACCTTCTTTAGATGGGCCATGAAAAAAGCCATGAACGCTCATTTGGAGTTTGCTCACAGGCACCTGAAGGACTCTCAGACTGTGTGGAACTAGAGTCAATGGTGATAAAACCAAGATTGAACTGTTTGGCCTTAATTCTAAACTTTATGTCTGGAGGAAACTAGGCATCTTCTTGATCAAATGTCCTAAACTATCCCGAAAGTGAAGCATGGTGGTGGCATCATCATGCTCTGGGGGTGTTTTTCTGCAGCATTGACTTGGCAACTGGTTAGGTCTGAGGAAAATCTGAATAAAGCTAAGTACAAAGATCTCTTAAATAACAACCTGTTAGAAATATATTGTGGTCTATGAAAACATATAATAATAATTAAAAAAAAAATAATAATTCTGCATAGTAACAGTATTTTGGATTTATTACACTGCATAATTATCAGCATTAACTCAATGAATTTTTTTTTTTTTCCCAAATACATAATAAAAACATTATAAAAGCAGTCTGACAACAACATTGAGCTGGAGTAATTTCACACACCCCTCAACCATTTCACTCTTCTGCAGGAATACTAAACACACTGATGGGAATGACCAGAAGGACGATTATCCTCCATCCTGACACTGCTTTGGATATATCAAGGGATGACATGACACCACTGATTTAACATTCAATCCTTCATAGACTGTCTTCCAAGTGCATAAAATACGTGTTTTGTTTCTTTTTGCTGTTTTTCGATTCATTAGATCTTCCTCATACAAGATTAGTAATTACAGCATGCAGGGCTGCTGACACTTATTTGATTAGCGATTTGAGGAGTGTTGTTTAGTCATTCAATTAATCTTGTCCACGAAAACGGGTGTAAACACTGTGATTCGTTTGCTTGTGGTTGAATTATTCAGAGTGAGAAATTGATTTGGATCTCATGACACGATTCGAGCCTCAGTGATCTGAACATTTCTATTAGAACCATTCTAGACCCTTTATGGGAACTTCGAGTGAAAGCGGAAATAAAAACAGCTGCATTACTGGAGCTCGAGTTAACAATAATTTCAATTTAGGTTTGATGGAAAACTCCACCCTGAAACACATGCAATATGTTTATGTTGATATGTACATCTGATGATAAGATTAGCATCTATCCCATTGCTCATTTATTTATAATAAACTTTATTTACATTTATGCCATTTGGCAGAGCAACTAACAAATGAGGCCTTTAAGGGTTAAGGGACATGCTCAAGGGCCCAGTAGAAGCAGCTTAATCGTGCTAGGGTTTGATCTTACAACCTTTTGATCAGAGGCCCACGTTCTTAACCACTAAGCTACCATTGAAGGTGGTGCACTAGATTTTGGAGTGGAGATTTGTGCTCATTCAGCCACAAAAAGGGCTTGTCAGATGTGGCCTTAATGGGCTTGCTCAAGGGCCCAATATGGCAGATTGGTTATCTCAGGGCTTGAACCTCCTGACCCCCTGATTTTGCATATCCCAGAGATGTTAGAAAGCTTAGATACCGAGGCGTGAACCTCTACCATTCTTTTTAGTAACCCATAGCTGCCACATCTATCTATGACTCCTATTCCTTGAATAATCTTAAATTATCATTTTAATTTCCTGTATTCTCTACTTTCCAGACACTACAGTAACCACTTTAAGGTACCGTAATTTCCGGGCTATTAAGCGCACCAAAATATAAGAATTTTACAAAGATTTTTATTTTGATTATAAATACGCTGCACCTGTCTATGATGCATTCAGAGTATAAAGAGAATTTTTGAGGGCAAGAGCAGTCCAGGTTCTGCAGAGGAAAGTCTGGATGCCCTAGGTGGAGTTAGCATTCCCCAACTCATGGCTCAGTCATTAGAACCTTCACAGCGGGGGGAGTGGGTAACTCGGCAGCATACTTACAAATCCAAAGATAACACTAAGGCTTGCCCATGGGAGCACCATTAGCAAAGCCTACACATAACTAGCAAAGCCTACACAAAACGTACGTCTCACATCATCCAGAACATCTGATTCACGTGCACATTTACAACTTGTGCTGTTAATATCATGAACAGCAGCTACGCTAATTTCTCTCTACTGCTTCTCTTTCTCTCCCCATCCTGAGGCATCCTAAGGTTGCCCCAGCTCCAGTCACATCCCACCTCATGAAGATAATGGACCTTTAAAGAAGTAGATGCTCGCAAACATCCCGAACTATCTAGGGACGATGGGATCCCACAATGGGATCCCACTTCATGTGTGGGGTTTTCACATTGGACCTCCTGAAGTGTTTAAAGGTTTTGTCATGGAGAAGCTGGTGTTGGATCTGCGATGATCATAAATGTTAAGCTATTTTATGAGTTGCTCAGTAGCTCCTAGTTTTATAACCATAAAGACTGTATAAGACTGTAGAAAGAACATTACTTATATTCACACACTCCAGTGCTCATGTAAGTTCTCACTCTCCAGTGTTCTGTATTGTTGAAAGATTTATGATCCAAATCTTGATGTCACCCAAATGAGGATGGGTTCCCCTTTTGAGTCTGGTTCCTCTCAAGGTTTCTTCCTCATAACATCTAAGGGAGTTTTTCCTTGCCACAGTCAGCATGGCTGCTCATCAGGGATAAATGCACACCATTCACCTTGACTGTTGATTTCTGTAAAGCTGCTTTAAAACAATGTCTGTTGTGAAAAGCGCTATACAAATAAATTTTACTTGACTTGACTTGACATTTCTCTCCGCTTCACGTGTTCAGCAGGTTTGCTTTCCTCAGTGAAGCACCCGCTGAGAAACCTGAAATTGCTCTGGTTATAGGAGTCTTTATTCTGAAGCACATGATATTAGCTAGACCTTTAGGGGCACCAGCCGCACAGGTTAGGTGTATACCGGGAGCCAGGGCACCAAAAATAGCAGGACAGTTCAAAGGCAATGTCCGATGCTGTAATATGCTCTGGCCCCATTCCAATGGCGATGGTCCATTTTAGATTCAGTAAGAATTAATAAGGATGTTATAGGACCCACTCATAGTGGTGGACACACAAAATAGCCATAATTCCACAGTCTGGAGCTATTTCAGATAATTACCATTTCTTTTATATAATCTGTCTCAGTCATTGTATTAGTACCTCGCCACATTACAGTGTTAAGCATCACTACAGCAGAGTTTTTACAATAATCTTCCGGAGATATCAACATTAATTTAATCTCCGTCTGACCCCACAGAGCTCGACTGGGCCACTGAATGTCTAGAATCAACGTTCCATTACACTCCAAATGATGAAGCTCCCCTCAAAACCAAAATGATCAGGGAGAAAAAAATAGCACTGTGGTATAACGACCATACGCGCACCTTAAAACAGACCTCTCGGAAATTAGAACGAAAATGGCATCAAACCAAATTGACAGTATTTCAAATAGCATGGAAGGAGAGCCTCCAGAGTTTTAAAAAAATCTCTTAGTGCTGCTGATCAATATATTTCTTTATCCTTTTAGAAAATAACAAGCAAAATCCTAGATTTTTATTCAGCACGGTAGCAAAATTAAGAGAAAATAAAAGCACTGCACTCACATGCCCACCATCAATAGGGTGAAATGATTTCATGAACTTTTTTAATAGTAAAGATGAAAACATCAGGCAAGAAATCCAGACGATTAAAATAAATCCAAACTGTTTTATAAATAACTCTGTATACTGCATTGTAATTATAATAGACAATCAATTACAAAGTTTTACTCCTATTCAAGAGAATAACATTTTATTTATTTTCTCATCAAATTCATCAACCTGCATTCTCGATCAATTGCCTACAAGTTTCTTCAAACAGCTAATTCCAGAAGTAAATGACTCTTTCATCAGCACGTATGTACCTAAATCCTTCAAACTGGCAGTTATCAATGCCCTAATTTAGAAACCTGGAGTCCCCAAATGAACAGTACTCTTAACTTTTATACAACAATAAGGATACTTAATAATCCATATCTTTCTCATACTCATACTCTCCCTGTCTCTTGGTCGAGTTAAACATGCTCCTGAAGCACCAGTGACCACTGTTTTGATCGCCATCGGATCTGCCCGCTTCAGCCACTCTGTTCAGCTGGGGATGGTTTCACATCAACACCATCGGGATCCATGAAATTATGGAGTAGCTCAGAAGCTTTGAGGATGGATTTAGACTGTAGTTAATGTCAACAGTCTGCTACACTGACTCAAGACTACAGATTGCTTCTGATCACCATCACTGTACCCCGCAACATAGTTTATCTGTAATAAATGGACATTCGGTGCCACCCAGATGAGGATAAGTTCCCTCGTGAGTCTGGTTCCTCTCAAGGTTTCTTCCTTATGCCACCTTGTTTCCTACCACAGTCGCCACCGGCTCACTCATTAACATACACTTATAAAGAACATTTTATTTATTTTTATCACCACATTATCTGTGAATAGCTGCTTTAAGACAGTGTTCATTGTTAAAAGTGCAATACAAATAAAAATGAATCAAATTTAATAAAACATTTAAACAAAAAAAAAAAAAGTTCAGGAATTGGGGAAATGTTCTTATACCATTTTTTTTGTCATGTGACATGAATCTTGATCGCCAGGGTTTCATAGTATAAATGTCCCAGAGGTTCACTAATACATTCATTATGTATTATTATTAAGTCATTCATTGATTTTCAACACTGATTGAATCCAAACAAGATCCATCAATTGAGATTAATTGAGTAGGACAAAACAAAAGTAACGACACCCTAACATAATTGAAAGAAGTTAGAGCATGTTTTGAAATCGAAACCACTGCAGTGGCTGAGCTGCTTTACATTAAAATACACTGTTATTAGGACACACTGTCAATGTTTAGTCAGCATTTGGATCGATTTCAGCCATGGCTACAACATAATTGAGGTTCTAGAGCTGAGAAAGCTCTAGTGGGAAGCTTTACAATTCCGTTTACCCTACAAAAACATATTCATGAGGATTTAAGAGTAAAAAAGGAGGTGTCGGTGCAGACACTGGGCTTCAAAGTCCCAGAACGTAGCATCGCTCTACAAGACTCTTGAGTTAGAACAAAGACTCGGCCTGGCTAGTTAGCCATGTGAATGAAGACAAGCGTGACGCTGTTGATCTCGGTATTAGCTTGACACTTGAAGTTTTGGAAGCTGATCCTTTTCAGCAAACTGTACAGATGAGGAAAGGAGAGAGCTGGACAGATTGGAGGACTATTGCAGCTCCATTGATCCGGTTAGCCCCAGTTGTAGAGACAGCG
Organism: Silurus meridionalis; assembly: GCF_014805685.1. Taxonomy (NCBI): domain Eukaryota; kingdom Metazoa; phylum Chordata; class Actinopteri; order Siluriformes; family Siluridae; genus Silurus; species Silurus meridionalis. The sequence continues at coordinate 23,614,056 of NC_060893.1, read as the reverse complement.
AAATCCCACTGGCAGTGTGAAATGAAAGACATTGAAACTAAAAAATATTACAGAATGGGATTATGTAATGAATCTAAAGTACCAGTGCTGATCATGTGCTAGTTATAATGAAGGCTATACATAAAAAGTGACTGGTCTGCAAAGTAAATGGAAGATAAAACAGTTTAGATTATGGAAAAGAAATGAAGTACGCACTCATCAGTTGCCTGCTTGATCATGTTCAGAACATGTTTCAGTTGGACCGGGAACCTGATGTTCACCCATCAATCCGCAGCATCAGATAAAGACTTGGAAATTATAATACAGGAAGAAAACTCTCACTGCAAATCAAGATCGGAATCTGAAATGTGCCAAGATTCGAAACATCCCAATATAATGGGAAAATGTTGAGATTGCACATGCAATAGTGTTTATTTTGTAACCGTTTTTTTAGCGCTCGCTCGGATCTTACGCAACAGATTTCACAGGTCTTCTCCATCATGTCTTCTCCATACTGTTTGAGCGATCCACCATATGCACCTTTTCAAATGATATTTAGAGCGACCTCTGGGTGACGCCTGAAGAGGATGCGAGAATGAGTCACAAACATAATTAAACTGTTGTGTTGGTTTTGTGCATGCTGTGTTTTTGTGAATGTGTGTGAAGGGGGAAGAGGAAGTGCACAACATTATTTCTAAAGTTTGTGCTGTATTTGGATTGTAGTTATTCATCAAAGTTCCCAAACTCTCTCGAAAAAAAACAGAGTCTATCCAAGGAACATGGCATTTTACTTTATAATTAGAGGTGTAATGGTACGCTAAATTCATGGTTCCGTACGTACCTCGATTGTTGCGTCACGGTTCTGTACAATCAGGGGAAAGAAATGCAAAACATAAAATTGTTTGTCATTTTTTTAATAAAACAGTTAATTGTTATATTGTTTTTTTATATTATATTGTATTATATTGTTTACAATTTGAATGCAATTGTATTTAACCTGCTTTATATATATATATATATATATATATTTATTTATTTATTTTTTTTTTTTTGAAAGACGACACTTTGAGCTTTACAGTCTATTAATTAAAGTTTATATTGCTTAAAGAGATAATAGGTTATAGTTTATTGAAGTGGCATGAAATAAAATTTCCTGCATTGATTTTTTTATTTTTTTTTTAGTTTCTATATAAATTAATTTAATGGAAGAACTAAATTAAATAATTTACATTGGTAACACCCTATTTGGGTAATACAGATGTGTATAAACGTGTGTGTGTGTGTGTGTGTGTGTGTGTGTGTTTTACATTTAAAACTTAATTTTCTAAAGATATGATCTACTTAATCGTTCTATGTATTCTATTAACAAATGTCTTTATTCCTTCCATTCTTCATTAATTTACTTCCTCGATATGCGGAATTGTCAGGATTTTCTTCTTTTGCTGGACATAAAACGCTAAAGCATCAATTTTGTTAGCATTAGCGACGCTTTGTTAGTGTTTAACTATGCATAGCTCTCTCTCTCTCTCTTTATATATATATTTATATATATGTATTAGTTTTAATAGTTGTGATGAAAACTACACGATAATAGAAACAACAGAACTTATCTTGCAGCTTTTATCTTATTCAGGTATAAATGGACACCAATAAGGACCATTAGGACTAACAATACATTTCCCCACTGGGTTCTTTTAGGTTTGATGATCTCATAAGAGACTTTAGGCTGGGAGTTTGGGCCAGAACAATCAATTGGGACAAGCCGGTCTCAATTTTCTCCCTCTTTAGTGAGAAAGAGATTTACGTATGTAACAATTCATTGCAGAAGCGTCCCATTGGATTAAATGATGTCTGTCTTTTGGGTTGCGCTATACTATTTTTGTAGATATAAGCCACCACTGAACTGAGCCAGACAGGCTGTGAGGTACCCTTACCTAGAAAGTCAGAAATTTTTTTTTGAGTTCCTGAACATGAACGTGCTGAAATTCACAGAAGAGCTGGTGCAAAAAAAAAAAACATTTTTAAAGCTTTGAATCCGACGTAATAACGTGTTCTGCCGCCTTTCAAATGCAAAGCAAACACGCAGACACTGTTATCTTGCGTCGCTGTGGTCCATTCCCACTGTTGCACAAAAGCCCAAGTGAAACAAGAACAAACAGTACAAACAGAACAGATGGATCATATGAGTCACCGCTTTATTGTAATGCACTGTCTGTTTGGAGTTTGTTACAATGACTAAGAAGCTGAAGGGACAGAGCTTACTTAAAGTTACACAGAGAAAGACAAATGCTAAAAGTTTCTCTTTGTCTCCCTTATGTTGAAATCATGTTTCTGATCAATCATGAAGTTTGTCAATATGCAAACGTACAGCAAATATATGAATAAATTATTATATAAATAAATAATTAAATAAAATGAGATAGAACTTTATTATTCTCTATTATATACTCTATTATTTATGAAGGTGATAGGGAACTAAGAAAATATTGCTCATATAATAATGATACAAGATATAGTGCCTATATATATATATATATATATATATATATATATATATATATATATATATATATATATATTATAGCATAACATGTTTCCACTGCTAAAACAAGTGGAATGTGAACAACCTGCAGACCCATCAATAGATGACCCCATGGACAATCTTCGGCTCAAGCGATTGCTGATGGTGGTGATGAACACGAAAATGATCACAGCAGGAAAATCATTAAACTCTTCATGAATCCAAATATAAAAAGAACAGAGATGGTTTACCTCCACTTTAAAAGCATACATTGACCTCCCACCATGACATCTGTCATCAAATCCAATCATCTCATCCAAGTCAGCACAAAGAATAATACAATCCATCACTGAAAGGTCCTACATGACAGCGCGTGTGTATTCTCTAGACTTTCTTCTGTGAGGTGTGTTAGAGATTGTTGAATTGATGTGTTTAATTCTGTATAAAAAAGGAAAATACATGGAAATTAAGTAAAAATATAGCACAGTCAGGAGATGGCACACTTAAATTCCCAGGCTACGAAGCTGTATTGGATGCGACAGAGCATTTCAACTTGAAGGTTATATTAAATTTCACTTTACCTCCTTCAAAGGACAATAGCATGATTTTTTTTTCTTTGTTAATCTAGTTAGTTACTGTCATGTAACACAGAGTGAGGGCATATTTTAAAGCTTTAAAGCAATTTTTTTAAATAGTATTTCTTCTTCTTCTTCTTTTGGCTGCTCCCATTAGGGGTTGCCACAGCGGATCATCCGTCTCCATACCACCCTGTCCTCTACATATGCCTCTTTCACACCAACTACCTGCATGTCTTCCCTCAACACATCCATAAACCTCCTCCTTGGCCTTCCTCTTTTTCTCCTACCTGGTGGCTCCATCCTCAGCATTCTTCTACCAATATAATTCATGTCCCTCCTTTGCACATCCTAAACCATCTCAATCTCGCCTCCCTCACCTTGTCACCAAAACATCCTACATGGGTTGTCCCTCTAATAAACTCATTTCTAATCTTGTCACTCCCAAAGAAATCCTCAACATCTTCAGCCCTGCTACCTCCAGCTCCGCCTCCTGTCTTTTACTCAATGCCACTGTCTCTAAACCATACAACATCGCAGGTCTCACCACAGTCCTATAAACTTTCCCTTTCATTCTTGCAGATACCCTACTATCACAAATCACTCCTGTCACTCTTCTCCACCCACTCCACCCTGCCTGCACTCTTTTCTTCACTTCTCTAACACACTCCCCATTACTTTGCACTGTTGACCCCAGGTACCTGAACTCCTCCACCTTCTCCACCTCTTCTCCCTGTAACCACACCCCTCCACTGCCCTCCCTCTCATTCACACACATGTACTCTGTCTTACTCCTACTGACTTTCATTCCCCTTCTCTCCAGCGCATATCTCCACCTCTCCAGGCTCTTCTCAACCTGCTCTCTACTCTCACCACAAATCACAACACAAATCATAGTCCACGGAGACTCCTGTCTGACCTCATCCGTCAACCTGTCCATCACCACTGCAAACAGGCAAGGGCTCAGGGCCGATCCTTGATGCAGTCCAACCTTCACCCTGAACCAGTCTGTCGTTCCTCCTGCCGTCACACTGTCCTCATACATGTCCTGCACCACCCTCACATACTTCTCTAACACACCTGACTTCCTCATACAATACCACAACTCCTCTCTTGGCACTCTGTCGTACGCTTTCTCTAAATCCACAAATACACAATGCGACTCCTTCTGACCTTCTCTATACTTTTCCATCAACATCCTCAAAGCAAATAAGGCATCTGTGGTGCTCTTCCTCGGCATAAAACCATACTGTTGCTCACAGATGGTCACCTCTTCTCTCAGCCTGGCTTCCACTACTCTTTTCCATAACTTCATGGTGTGATTGATCAATTTAATTCCCCTGTAGTTACTGCAGGTCTGCACATCTCCCTTATTCTTAAAGATCGGTACCAGCGCACTCCTTCCCCATTCCTCAGGCATCCTCTCACCTTCCAAAATCTTGTTAAACAATTTTAAATAGTATTTATCCTGAGTTTATTGTGGCGCTAATTCTTACTCAAAACATGGATGGAAACTTAGCGACTGTTTTCTGTGACAGAATAAAAATTCATTATTTGTCTACAAATGTGTTTCAAAAGTGGAACCAAAAGATTTTACAGAATGATCTAAAATGTATGAGGTTTTTTCCCTCTAAAATGTTAAAAAGAAAACATGGAATCATTAGTACATTAATCCCAAGTGAATATTAATAAATCCTGTAAAAAAAACAAAACGTAAAAATATCATTAAGAATGATATATTTTTTGTCTTAAACAACATGAAAATCAAATAAAATGTCACATACATATACAGAAAAATCTCATTTACGACTGTCCAATACTGTAGAATTTTGCATTTGTATAAATAGAATTAGAATATAAATAAAATAATAAAGTATAAAAGTATAAATTATATTAAATGGAAAAACATATAGCCATTAAGTATAAAACATAAGTAAAAAATATACTATACTACAAAATAAGACAGAAAGGGACGGGTATGGAAATGACGAAAAGAAGCTCGCAAATATGTAAATCGTGTAAATAAATCGCATGGAAATAATCATGTGCATGTGATTAACCTGTAAAATGTTTTATTGAGCATTTCTATGCTTCTGAAATGGAAACAGTATATGTGCATTTTAGAAAAGAGTAACTAGCATGTGTGGGTAGTTAGCATGCTTGCATTGTTGGATACATATATGGATATTATGCATATATTAACATTAATTCAAACAATACTGTTCACAGACTGCATGTAAAATTCTCTCTAGAACACCAGAATTGTTCTGGCCAGAATTCAAAAACGCTGCTCTGTGTCACGAATGACAAAATGCTGGGTCTGGAAAGCTGCCAGGTGGCAGAGTTTAGTCTCTGGAATATAAAACACATCTGACCCATGTGCTTTATCTTAACTCACTCTTCTCTGACTCTTCTTGTGATTCTACAATAACCATCATCTTAATGAAAACTCTTACATTAATTAGTATCTGTTGTGTACAATAAGAGGTGGTTTTAAAAGGTTTTGAGACTGATGGTGCATCCGGTGCTGTTCTTACCACGTGCGTTCTCACGTCTGCGATTTCACCGCGGAAAGCAAGTTAGAACAAATTCTGCGATAGACATTTGACATGACATACAGTATGTTTGACGTTCACTGAAGGATGAGGAGAGATCAGGAAGATCTTTAACGAGCTCAACCCCCGAAAATGTCGAAACCGTTCGGCAGCTCGTGCATGATGATCGTCGGAGAACAATCCACATGATCTCACTATCGCACCCATCCTACTCTCCAGATTTGTCTCTTGTGGTCGCCATTTTAATTCCATTGTGAAGATAAACATGCTTTGAAAAGGAGTGTTCCGGGAAACACTCCAGAAGTGTCAGAAATGCTGGAGGAGCTGTATTGCTGTGCCAGGGGACGATTTTTAAGGTGATGGTGTAAAAACTTAGATAAATAAAATACTTCCTTAGTAAACAGAGAGAGTCTTAAAACCTTTTGATACCACCTCGTATCCATGTTCTTTCAAATCTATAGAACGATTTTGCAACATACGCTATATGGACAAAAGATTGTAGACACCTGGCTATAAGATTAATACATGCTGTTATAATAACCTCCACTCTTCTGGCAAGATGTTCCAATAGATTTTTGTGAAGATTCATTTAGCCACAAGGGTGGGGGTCATTCATCCACATTCATTCCAAAGGTGTTCAATAGGGCTGGAGCTCTCTAGCAGGAGCTCTTTCACTCCAACTCATGTAAAGCATATCTTCATTTAGCTGGCTTTGTGCATGGGGGCATTGTTATGTTGGAACATGATTGGATGTTCGAGTTCAAGTGAATTTCATTTAACATCTCCACAAGCACATTCCAAAATTCATTGGAATATTTTCCCAGAAGTCTATGAAATAGGATGTTCAAAAAAGCACCCACCAATCACATCGTCACAAATGTTTGGTGGAAATTAAATTATTTGTTTTGTAATTTGGTCAAATGTCTGCTAATAAGATCACCAGAACAGAAGATTAACAATTTCTTCTGTACAAGAGCGGCATAACTGGTGTGCACAATGGATGCCTTTTTATTCATCAGTTCTGCTTTATGAAGACCCCACAGGAAAAGTCCTCAGCAGATATGCTCAGGTTCACAAAAAAAAAAAAAAAAAAAAGACAGAGCGAGACAATTTCTTTGTTTAAAATTCAGAGGAAACGAAGCATCCCAGTCTTTTATGGCTGCTTCGTACACATTTGTTTCACGGCTCATTTACGTTTCCATTAAACTTGAATTTGTGTTTCAGCTACACTGACTTTCACAAACACATTGGGCTGAAATAGGTTTGATCTATTTGATTTAGTTCATATGTCAGATATGCGTTCATCCTCTACAGTTGAAATTTATTTTCACTGCTTGCTTTTCGCAGTCTCGGATGAATTCATTTTAAATAACTTGACTCTAGAGTATATTGAGAAAAGTATTAGGACACCTGACTTTTCCAGTCATACGTGGTTCTACTCCCAAACTGTTACCACAAAGTATAAGGCACACAACTGTATCGGACGTCTTTGGATGTGGTCCAATTAAATTTTTCCTTGACTTGAACTACAAGGTCCAAACCTATTCCAGCATGACAATTCCTCTGTGCACAAACACAGCTCTGAAGATATGGTGGACGATCTTCTGCTATAGAGCTCCAACCCTTTTAAATTCCTTTGGGATAAAAGTGAATGATGATTGCACCACAGGCCTCCTCACCTCACCTACATCAGTACCTGACTTTAATACTAAAAGGGAACAGTATTACTATTAGTGGAAAATTGGTACAGTAGCACAGCGGTTAAGGGTTCAGGAAACTGATTGGTCGATGGTATTAGTTTGTAATCTAATGTACCAGTGTAGATTTATTCATTGATAGAGACTCAAAGCACTTTTGTACGTCGCTCTGGACAAGGGTGTCTGCCAAATTCCGCAAATGTAAATGTAAATGGTTCTGATACTCAGGATCAGGATATTGATGGTCAGTGGTTGCCACCTTGGGTGCTTGAGCAATGTCCATATCCCCTTGTGCTCCAGGGGTGCTGTATCATGGCTGATCCTACATTCTTGAAAGGCCTGCTATAGAACTCTGAGCTGATCTTCACCCTACATCAGTATCTTTCCTAACATCCCCTTGTGGCTGAATGAATCTTCACAAGCACATTCTAAAATCGGGTGATCTAGATATCTATATATCTATATACATTGGTACTAGGCATTCCACATTTAGTCACCATTTGCTTTTATAATTCCCTCTACTCGTCTGGGAAGATTTTGTAGTGAGGAGGTCTGGGGTGCAGTTAGCATTCACATTCAAACCAAAGGTGTTCAGGAGAGTTGGACCTATAGCAGGAGATCTTCCACTCTAACCTATGTAAAGCAGATCTTCATGGATTTAGCTGTGTGTACAGGGGCATTTTCATGCTGTAGCAGACTTGTTTGGACTTTTTAGTTCAAGTGTAGGGAAAGTTTTATGCTACTGCATCCAAAGACGTCAAATATAAGTGAATGCCGTCAGCTCTGTGATAACAGTTTGGGAAAAAAACACATTTGGCTGGAAAAGTCGTGTCCCAATACTTTTATATATATATATATATATATATATATATATATATATATATATATATATATATATATATATATAAATATAAAATCCCGTTATAAACAAATCGCCCGCAATAAACGAAAAAACTGCGATAAACAGATGCCACCCCAAAAATGCTATTTTATTTATACAATACTGTATTAACATTTTATTTAATTTAATGATTAATAATTATATTTGTATTAAGAAATTTCATTATTTTAACATAAAACTCCATAAAAACAATTCCATATAAGTTTATTGGTCTATCGAAGAAGCCAGACGCAAAATCTTGGGCAATTAGAAGCATAAAGCTTCACAGGCTTGTCATTTAATGCTGAAGAAAAAAAAACTAAACTAGAACAGCAATACAAACGAATCCAGGTTGTGCATGTAAATGAAATCCATTTCAGGACGCTTTTGTTACGCTCCGGAGGACAAACAGAGTGAGAGCTGAAGGCTAAAGTACAGTTAATGTGACATGAAATGGCAATTACTTACTTCAATTCGGTTCTTGTTGTCTCAGATCAACATTTCTAAAGAGATCCAGTGTGAGACAGGCAGCTTAAGGGAGTTTATATGTAGTAGATGATAAAATATTGAAAGAAATGTCCAACATACTTTAATTTATTCTTAAGGTATTCTTTGTGGTTTCACCCTGAGCAGATATTTCAGCAGCATCTGCAGTACACATGCATCCCTGCTCACGAAAATGGTTTAAGATCTACTGCCCTGAGATTGATGCTAATACCAGGTTTAAACCCGAGCTATGAGTGTTAAGCCGCTCTCCAAGAACGTATTCAATCATCCCTTGATTTTCTCCCCTATCACAAGCATCACTATTCTGACCGTTACTCCAAGCCAGAACTACTGCTAAATCGTATCAATCAACCTTACTGCCTCCTGAGGCAGACTAAATTTACAGCATAGAACCAGGAGTCAGAGATCCTGAGAGCGAAAATGAGGAATCAAGAAAAAAAGAAAGAAAGAAGACTACAGGGTGAGAGGAATGGTGCAAGAAAGATAAAGAAAGACGATGACAAATGAGAAGATCTAGGAGAAGCACAGGGAGAAAGATATTGTAGCGTAAAATGTGTTGGAGGGAGGGAAAAGGGAGAGAGGGAAGAAATGTGGTAGTGAGAGATAGAGACAGGTGGAGAGAAAGAGAGGGGGGTAGAGAGAGAGAGACAGGGTAGAGAGAGAGAGGGGGAGGGAGTGAGAGACAGGGAGAAAGAGAGAGAAAATGGTAAAGAGAGAGAGAGAGAGAGAAATAGAGAGAGAGAGAGAGGTTTAACAAGTCTTACACTACATACAAGTCTTTACATTATATAAACCACAAATATAAATAAATGTTACAAAAAATAAATAAAAAAAATGGTATTAGTTTAAAAAAGTGATAGTTTAAATCCCACTTCACATAAAACTCCCCCCCACAGTCCAAAAATCAGCAATCTTTTAAATGTTATTAACCAAGTTAAAATAAACGTATTCTAACATATTTTAATCTCACTAATGCTTTTCTCAAAAGGAGGCTTGTACAGAGACCTCCAGCACCCTCTGAAGTCACGGCCAAACAACTCTGACCACCTCCATTACTCTTCTTAGGACATATTAATGAGTCACTTCCACACATGTGATGAACAGTGGGTTTTTTGTTATGTCCTTGAACTTTCACAGCTCTGCAGTTTTGAAGGGAGTTCTTATATCGCCATCCCCCTGGTCCTACTCCTGTACAACTGCTGAGATACCGATGGAAGAAAATTTGTAGTTGCTCCTGCAGCCTTGCTGCATGCTTACTGCAAAGCTGCCCTCACCTCCTCCAGCACCTGGTCAGGACCCGCAATGATCAGATCCCTGTGTCCCTCTGAAGTGATGCAGCTGTTTTCCATCTGTTTTCATCCTGGAGATGTTCAATCTTGTTGAATCCGGCTCCCACCAAGCAGCACTTCATGCTGCCTGAGGAGAGACTCCTGCTTTTTATTATGGAATTAAGAAACAGTGGTTTACCGAGTAACCAGTCTTCCGTGTGTGACATTTCTCTATGCTACAAAAATGTCTCTTGCCAAGCTGTTAGCATGGACTGGTAGAATGAGGTCAAGCTGCTCCCCCAAGTGGTCCCGGCCCTCTCAGAGACCTGGTCTGGTAACCCTGCCACCCTCAATGCTCTATCTATACCTAGCTTAATCAGAGCAGTTGGCGGTCCAGCATCGAAATGTTGTTCTGGCCCACATGAAGGCATTGGGGTTTCGGCTGAACACCGGGAAGAATGTGCATTCTCCATTACAGAGTAAACCTGTGTCATATGGGATTTGACTACATTGTGCACGCAGCTTTCCCCTGCCCACATTGTGGCCATCCTTACGGCGGTCAGGAAGATCAGAGAAGAGCAGCCTCTTACTATCAAGCCATTCCAGAAACTGCTAGGGCTTTTGGCAGCTGCATCCAGTGTGATTCCACTTGGCCTGCTGTACATGAGACCCCTTTAGTGGTGGCTCAGGACCTGTGGGTTCCCTTTTCTGTGGCCCCCTCCTTCCTGGAGTTTATCCTGGGTCATGGTCATCCCATGACCATAAGATTACAGGCATTCTATTCTCCTCCGTTCCAGGCCCACACCAGGAGAAACTAAACCGGCTCTATCCGGTGCATGCTCTGGACCCCCTCAAGAGAGGCCTCCCTGCTATTAAGCAGACTCTAAACAGATGGATTGTTGATGCTATCACATCCTTTTATGAGTCCTCTGGTCTCCCCGTTCATTTTGGGGTCAGAGCTCACTCGACCTGGAGTGTGGCTGCCTTAAAATATTGGTTCTCTGGAGTTCCCCTCCAAGACATATGTAACACTGTGTGTTGGTCCACCTTACTGACTGGTCAGTCTGGCGTGATTGGACACTCGTTCCCAAAGCGTTTTGACACAGCTCAAGTTCCTGAAAGGGAACGTCTCTAGGTTACGTTTGTAACCCTAGTTCCCTGAGAGAATGAGACGCTGCGTCTCTATGCCACACCTCTGGCTTCATTGCAGCACTTCCTTTTCCCTTACAAAAGCTGCCGTTGCCCTCACTCATATGCGTTTTATACTCCTGATGGCCATCGTCCAGGTGCAAGACTGGGTAGAATTATAAGTAAAAAAAAAAAAAAAAAGAGTGATTCATGCAACTATTCAATTCAATTACATTTTTATTTGTATAGTGCTTTTAACAATGAGCATTGTCTCAAAGCAGCTTTACACAGATAATGTGGTGATAAAAAGGAATAATATGTTCTTTATAAGTGTAGGTTTGTCCCTGATGAGTGAGCCAGTGCCGACTGTGGCAAGGAAAAACTCTGGGATGCATATGGAAGAAACCTTGAGAGGAACCAGATTTAAAAGGGAACCCATCCTCATCTGAGTTGCACCGAATGTCCATTTATTACAGATATACAATGTTGAGGGGTGCAGTGATGGTGATCAAAATCAAACTGTAGTCCTAAATCAGTGTAGCAGACTGCTGAAATTAACTACAGTCTAAATCCATCCTCAAAGCTCCCGTACTTACTCTGGAATTTCATGGAACCCCAGGGCGTGGATAAGAAACCATCCCCAGCTGCACAGAGTGGCCTCCAATTGAAGAGAACATTATACAGAGGCAGGCCTGGACAAAGTGGGAAGATCTGAGGAGGGAAGAGTGGCAGGGACAGTGGTCCCTGGAACCTCAGGAGCATATTTAACTCGACCGAGAGAGAGAGAGAGAGAGAGAGAGAGAGAGAGAGAGAGAGATAGGACATGCAGAGAAGGATATGGATTATTATGTGTCCTTATTGTTGTATGAAAGTTAAGGACACTGTGCAGTTGGGACTCTGGCAAGACTCAATATGGCAGCATAACTAAAAGGGAGAACCAGAAGGTAACACATGAGGGATCTCTGGGATAAGAGACGACCCATCACACCACCGTCAACAAACCTGAGTGAACATGTGAGAGTGAGGGGATGACAGCATCCAAATATCCCAGTTCACCAAACACTCAGTATCTATGATCCCTCTAGATCTGCTTGTTTACCCAAGAAAAATCTACTGATTAAAGACTCGACTGAATAAATATGTTTTCAGCTTTGACTTGAACACTGAGACTGTGTCTGAGTCCCGAACACTAATTGGAAGGCTGTTCCATAACAGTGGGGCTTAATAAGAGAAAGATTTACCCCCTGCTGTAGTCCTCATTATTTGAGGTACCAACAAATTGCCTGCACCTTTCGAACTATAGTTCCCAATGGGTTTTCTAAACATCATATGGTCACTATAGATTTTATGTTGCAAAACCACCATGTTAAAAATATTACTGACATTTGAACACAACATTATGACAAGATAAGTCCATCTGTGAAAAGATTCTGTAGGCTCTGGGAAATTTGTGGTTCAAAAAAGGATCAGTTTGAGATTCTCGCAGAGTGGTGGGAAGTAGGTAAAAAAAAATTTAGGGTCCTTTTTCAACAATTTAGCCGTAATACCACTGAAGTTTTAAAAAAGAACATTGCACAGCTGAAAATAAAACATTTTATTAAATGTAATCATGGGGGTTTAAACACTGACTTAAAATGAACGAAGCTGGAACTGAAGGCTCTACTAGAAAAATTTGTATAAGGTGCTTTAATAAGAGTCAGAATATTGACTGTAAAAGAAATGGATGCTCCAACTGACTTTTTTTTTTTGCGTGTAAAACAGCACAGCAAAAGTGTATACTTCACCTTCAGCACCATAATTTTACATCCTAAGGAAATGAGAATGATGGCCACTAACTTTTATAAAGCAGTGTTTGGACTGACTAACTGTGAACAAGAGAGCATGGCTCAGCATTTTAATTGGAGACTCCCCAAACTGGAACATAAATATGATGGGGTCAAGCATAAACCTTGATGAACTATCAGGGGCAGTCCAGCAGCTTTCAACAGGGTGACCACCGAGACTAAATGACCTACCAGCTGAATTAGACAGAGTTTTGGGGTGTTTTAGGAAAAGACTTATTTAGCATCATCTGTGAAAAAAATAAAGGGTATATTACCCAATAGTTGGCAGTTGGCAGTGCTGTCAATTCTACAATTCTAATTCTAGTTTTGCGGTTGCTGAAAAACTGTCATTCTTAATCATTGTGCATGAACTACAAAATTCATCGAACAGAGTAAGAAAAAAAAATGTTTGAATCAAGTTGTTAAAAGTGAACCAGCTGGTACTCTGTACCAGGTTGCACAATTAAGGACAATCTGTTTTTAATCCAGGGTGCCACTGATCTCTGTTTAAACAACAATGCTCTCAATGTTGTTTTTTTATCTATTGACCAAGGAAAAGCTTTTAATAAAGTACACATGACTACCTTTTTTAAAGTTTTAGAAACGTTTGGTTTTGAAGAACAATTAATTTTTTGGATAAAACTACTGTACACTGAGGCATCAGTACTGCTAAAGATATTTGGAGTTTATTTCTATCTTCTCTATGGTGCAAATGGAGTTGTCCAGTTGCTCCAGGGTGGCCACTTTCAAGACAACTATACAGCGTTGCAATAAAACCCCCGACTAAGCAAATTAAGAAAATATTTTAAAGCTTTCTTAATACAAGAAGATCACAAAGGTTCAAGCATCTCTGTATAGGCATATGCTGATGATGTCACAGTTTTTATCACTAGTCAGGAATATATCCAAACGCTCTGTCAGATTTTAGCCACATATGAAAATGCCTAATCTGCCAAAGTCAAATGGGCAAAGATTAAGGGGTTTATAGTGGGTTCCTGAAGAAATGGGGGATCACCACAACTTCCAGGGGGGTCTAAAATGGAAAATAGATATGATCACGGTTCTGGGGGTGTTTTTAGGTACAGAACAATACAGACAGAAGAACTGGGAGGGCATGCTGAGAAAGGTGCTTGCAAAGTTGTCTCAAAGGAAATGGCAATTACCAGAACTATCCTATTGGGTTAGAGTTCTGGTTACAAATCATTTGACTGCTTCCATGCTTTGGCACAAGCTGAACATCCTAGAGCCACCAGAAGACATGATGAAAGCAGTCCAAAAACAACTTGTGGAGTTCTTTTGGACTGGGCAGCACTGGATTCCTGCATCTGCTTTATACCTACCAGTGCAGGACGAGGGACAAAGCCTAGTGGACATAAGAGGCTGGATCATCACCTTTCGACTTTAGGCAGCACAGAGACTTTTATTTGAAGAGGACTTGGGGTGGATGAATATAGCCTGCGCTCCACTTAGGGGAGCATCTGGTATTGAATATGACAAACTATTCTTACATGGCTAGAAAACTTTGGATGGGAGCCTTCTTCTGACCAATTACATTTGATAACAGTGATTCAATCACAAGAAAAACACACTCAACAACAATAAATAAATAAACAAATGAATGAATGAACGAACGAATGAACAAATGAATGAATGAATAAATGAATGAATGGGAAGCAACTTATTGAAAGTCAATGCAGGTCACAAAAACACGAATAATTTTCTATAACATTTAAATGTCTTCGTAAGCGGCTAAACATAAGCATCACGGACCATGGAAATCAATCAGGGGGGCCTTTGGAACAGAGCGATAATCCCTGAGCATTTACTCCGGACAATTACCCCGTACCCGTCAGAGTGAAGAGACGAGACGGGGAAGCTGGAGCTGTTAAACACCTCAATCCGTTCAACTGATCCGGTTTCTGACACGCTGTACTAAAAACATTTACTAAACACGCTCATGATTACTAGTAAAGCACATTCAACAAGCTGATACGTGGAAGCAAAGTGATTATTTCCATTCGTGCCTCATGAAGATTTTTGACCTTGTGAGGAGTCCGAGCTATTTAGAGATGTACCAGCTCCAGTTGGATCCCACCTCATGAATTTCAGACATTGAGGATTAAATATTCCAATATTCCAATAACCTTCTATAAAAGGTTCTTCTCTGTTATTTTATATTTGAAGGTTTGGGACATGGAGGAGTTGGTGTTAAATCTGTAACGATCTCAGATGTTGAGCTAATTTATAAGTTGCTCAGGAGCTCCAACTGACTGTATAAGACTGTAGACAAGACATTTCTCATAAACACACACTCAGGTGTTAATGATATTTCTTACCTTTCAGTGCCCTGGGGTGCAGTCAGCTTTCACATTCATCTCAAAGGTGGTCTATAGGGTTGGAGCTCTATAACAGATCCATTCCAACCCATGTAAAGCATATCTTCATGAAGCTAAATTGATACACAGGGGCACGGTCATACTGGAACAGGTTTGGGTCTCTAATTTCTCCAGACTTCAAATCATATACAAGAGAAACATCCCAGTAGTTATGTCAGTATATTAAATTTATTTAATTTGTTACAGTATATTGATTCATTTTTGGAAATTGTTTTGCTCGTTATATTTGTTACAGTTGTCACCAACTTCTAAATTGTCTCCATGTTACCAAGAAACCTAAAAATCTTTGCAGAAAGTCTACTGCTACGAAGTTCTGACACTGATGACTCGTTCTGCACATATGAAGTAAACTTGCCTTACCAATAACTTCACCACAGTGATAATTACTCATTTTTAATTTACAAGGAAACTATTAGGATATAAGATTTATAATATATATTAGAATGCATTAGCCCACTGGATGATACAGAAAATATCTATTAAAGAGCATGATTTTCTTTTAAATGCTTATCTACTTTATCCATGTGTGTGTGGAATAAGGGTTTTCTCAGTGTATGTGTGTGT
Source organism: Silurus meridionalis (assembly GCF_014805685.1). NCBI lineage: Eukaryota > Metazoa > Chordata > Actinopteri > Siluriformes > Siluridae > Silurus > Silurus meridionalis. The sequence continues at coordinate 23,598,163 of NC_060893.1, read as the reverse complement.
GTGTGTGTGTGTGTGTGTGCCTTCTTAATTATAAAGGTCTGATGTGCAGAAGAATAAACCACCAAACTGCATCCATTATTCACATACAGTTCTCATACAAAGGTAATGATTTTGAATCTTACCGCCACCAAGGTGTCACTGCTGGGCCCTTGAGCAAGGCCCTTAACCCTCAGTTGTATGAATGAGATAAATGCAATCTTCATTAAACCTTATAATCCTTTAGGTCAATGGTCCGCAAACTATGGCCTGACCGCACATTTGGAACGACCCCTTTGAACAATGCCATAGACATATTTAAAAAATAGTAGTTTAAATATAGGTTTTATTTATATCATATCTGTATTTGCTAATAAAGGTTGGCTTTCGAACTAAAATTGCCCTTAGTTATTAACAGACCTCGAGGCACTGATAGTTGAGCTATCGCCAAAAATCCATCCCGATAGTTTTTCCGGCTCCTGCCATCATCCAGATGTCATTACAAAAGTGGCCTTTAGCGGCGAATCACTGACACCTTGTACTCTTTTTTTTTACACGTCAGACTGCAGAGAGCGCTATATTTTATTTATTATTTATAATTTATTACAGTTTTTCTTAGTTGCTTTGGAGCATTTCTCAAATCATCCTTAATATTTGCAAATCAGTAAGTGCATTTTCAAAACAATTTGTACAAACAGCAAAATACAAAGGATATCTTGCAAAAGCCTGTATTTTTCTCCAAATCCTTTTTTCATCTCTTATAAGTAAGTATTTGTGTCAATGAACATTTAATTGCCAACAGCGTAACAAGTACTTTTGTTATTGTTCACAAGCTCGTCAATAAGTTTAGTCACATTGTCAGTATGATGGCACACAGTTTCAGTATTTGATGATATAAACAATGGTTTGGATTACATTGAAAATGTACAAAGTAAAATTTTTTTCAAATGTATTTATTTTTTTTGCATATTCGATTTTATTCATTTCGTTTATCGTTTATTCGTTTCTCGGATGTTCATCCATTTTCAGAAATTGTAATTCTGTGTTTTGCTCCGTGGCCAATTGAAGGTTCACGAGATTCACCTTTGACCTGTTTTAGAGAACTGGTTGATTATTGGTTGATTTGATGCTGATCACTTGCCTTCATTAGTGATATTTAAGATTCATCAGCACAATTCATCAATTCAAGAAACAGTTACCAAAAAAACGTTTAATAGAAATTGAAGCTTGACAGATTCTGACAACTGGTTTAACCATTTTGCTTTCAATGACGTATACACTGAACTGATGTTGAGATGTTTTGGGGGTTAAAACTATTCCTTATGAAACCAGTATTATACATTTTGATCAACATGACAAACAACTCAATGTAGGAAACAACAGACACTCGTACACAATGGACTAAAATGAAGATACAAAAGCATTCACATTTTGATCGAAGCAACAAGAATTGTTTTTATCATAAGCACTAAATGATGTGGCGGCTGACAGAGGAGTTTTGAGAATTTCATTTCTGATCTGAGAAACGCTTGAAAGCAACTGAGAAAAACTGTAATTATATACTTATATATATATTCATATTTATTTCCTTTAGCACTTTTTATGATGAAGTTCTGTTTGTTTATTTGTTATTTTTGTAAATTCAGTATTATTTTACCTTTATTTATTATTCATTAGACTGACACATGAATGGACAGAGATAGATAGACCACAATACAGATAGATAAAGTCAAGTCAAGTCAAGTCAAGTCAAGTCAAGTTTATTTGTATAGCGCTTTTCACAACAGACTTTGTCTCAAAGCAGCTTTACACAAATCAACAGTTAAGGTGAATGGTGTGTATTTGTCCCTGATGAGCAGCCATGGCGACTGAAGAAAATAAACAAACTAAAGAAATAAACAGAAACAGACAGACAGACAGACAGACAGACAGACAGACAGACAGACAGACAGACAGATAGATAGATAGATAGATAGATAGATAGATAGAGAATAAAGAACCAGGAAGAAAGACAAATATAATAATTAAGCAAAAAAACCCCAACATAAAACAGTAAATAAAAGTGGGCACATTTTCTTTTGGCTGATTCGGTGCAAAGAAAAAACAAAAACTCAGCACAGTCACTCTTTGAAGAACAAAATATGATTTAGATAGAAATAGATAGATAGATAAATAGGAAAGAAATATAATAGAAATATATTAAATAAGCAAAAAAATATTTAAACAGAACATGAAAGTGAGCACATTTTGTCTGATTGCTGATTCAGTGCAAAAAAAAAAAAAAGACTCTTAAAGAGCAAAATATGATTTTCTGTTGCATTGGAGAAAAGAAATGTGGCCCTCACAGAACATTTGGAAACTCCTGCTTTTACGTATTTAAATAAGACATTTTACTGTGCATTAGATCCACTGCTTTGATTCCCTGCACCTGGTCAGTGCTCAGTGCCAGATGAGCTCAATGTCCACCCAACACCCAAATGTCCACCCAAATGTCCACTTTCTCACCAAACAATTGCTTCTCCTTATTAATGTAGTGCAATCAGATCAACCTTGATCCAAGTACCAGTATCAGTCTGGAAAATGGTGAAAGATGATTAAAATGGAGTAAGTGTTATGAATGTAACACACACACACACACACACACACACACACACACAGAGCCAGATGGCACATCCTCCCAGTCCCTCCCTCCCCACCAGTCTCCTTCACTTCCTGGGGTCATTGCCCAGCTCTGCATGTCTGACTGCTCGGTTCCGCCCCCTCGTATTATCCACCCTATTATTTCCCTGACTGTTAGTCTGCCACAAAGCCACCGAGGGCCCAGTTGGCAAGAGGTGCGACCCTCCTGCCCCAACCGAAACAGATGGGAAAGTGTTCTCTGGCTTTTTATAATACTTGAGAGTGTTTTATGCAACACTGGAATGATTACATGGAAAAGGAAAGTCTTGTCTGATGGAAGACTGAGTGTGTAAAAAACTCATCAGCTCCATCATTAATTACACCTTGTTTACAAGTGCATTCTTCAAACACACACAGCTGACAACACTGGAGATGTTTGTTTGTTGGTTTATTGTTTTTTAATGCCATGCCAGGGACAGTGGAGATAATAACATGATTGTGACACACTAATTAATGTACAGACAGACAGACATATAGAGAGAGACAGAGAGAGAGATAGGCAGGCTGACAGACAGACAGACAGACAGACAGACAGACAGACAGACAGAGAGAGAGAGAGATAGATAGATAGATAGATAGATAGATAGATAGATAGATAGATAGATAGATAGATAGATAGATAGGCAGGCTGATGGACATGCAGACAGACAGACAGATAGAGAGAGAGAGAGAGAGAGAGATAGGCAGGCTGATGGACAGACAGGCAAACAGACAGACAGACAGACAGACAGACAGACAGAGAGAGATAGATAGATAGAGAGATAGGCAGGCTGATGGACAGACAGACAGACAGATAGATAGATAGATAGATAGATAGATAGATAGATAGATAGATAGATAGATAGATAGATAGATAGATAGATAGATAGATAGATAGATAGATAGGCAGGCTGATGGACATACAGACAGACAGACAGATAGAGAGAGAGAGATAGGCAGGCTGATGGACAGACAGGCAAACAGACAGATAGATAGATAGATAGATAGATAGATAGATAGATAGATAGATAGATAGATAGATAGATAGATAGATAGATAGATAGATAGATAGATACTGTAGATGGATAGATGGATAGATGGATAGATAATAAAGAACCAGAAAGAAAGACAACATATAATAAAAAAGAAAAAAACAATGAGATGACAATCATTTTTGGGGCGAATCACAATTGAAAAAATAATTGGACTTTGCTGAAAGAATTTGAAATGTATATTTGTGTAATTGAGGTTTAATATCACCTCAGTCCCTCTGGTCTATAATCCGAAACGAAAGAATACAGATTTATTTCTTGATTAAAAAAAAAGTGTTCACAATTTACACACAGCATGACTTTTACTCTCAAGCTCACACACACACACACACACACACACACACACACACACACAAACACAAACACAGACACACACAGCTACTTCATGAGAACGGTGATAATTTCACACGTCAGTGTTCCGGCAGCAGCAGGAGCAGATGTTTTCATGTTTGTGTGATTGTGTAGATGATTCTCTCTGCCTGATTGGGAAAAGGGTTAATGATCAACACTCGCTTTTTCAACCTCTAACACAAAACAATACTAACAGCTGCACTCGCTCAAAGGAAAACACAATCCAGTGAATAGAAAGAAAGAGACTGAGATAAACAAAAAGAGAGACTGAGTGAGAGAGAGATGGACAAAAACAAAGACAGAGAGAGACTGAGAGAGTGAGAAAGAGAGAGACTGAGAGAGGCAAAAGAGACAGAAGGAGAAAAACTGAGAGACAAAAAAAGAGAGAGAGAGAGAGAGAGATAGGCAGGCTGATGGACAGACAGGCAAACAGACAGACAGACAGACAGACAGACAGAGAGAGATAGATAGATAGAGAGAGATAGGCAGGCTGATGGACAGACAGACAGACAGACAGATAGATAGATAGATAGATAGATAGATAGATAGATAGATAGATAGATAGATAGATAGATAGATAGATAGATAGATAGATAGATAGATAGATAGATAGATAGATAGGCAGGCTGATGGACATACAGACAGACAGACAGATAGAGAGAGATAGGCAGGCTGATGGACAGACAGGCAAACAGACAGATAGATAGATAGATAGATAGATAGATAGATAGATAGATAGATAGATAGATAGATAGATAGATAGATAGATAGATAGATAGATACTGTAGATGGATAGATGGATAGATGGATAGATAATAAAGAACCAGAAAGAAAGACAACATATAATAAAAAGAAAAACAATGAGATGACAATCATTTTGGGGCGAATCACAATTGAAAAATAATTGGACTTTGCTGAAAGAATTTGAAATGTATATTTGTGTAATTGAGGTTTAATATCACCTCAGTCCCTCTGGTCTATAATCCAAACGAAAGAATACAGATTTATTTCTTGATTAAAAAAGTGTTCACAATTTACACACAGCATGACTTTTACTCTCAAGCTCACACACACACACACACACACACACACACACACACACACACACACACAAACACAAACACAGACACACACAGCTACTTCATGAGAACGGTGATAATTTCACACGTCAGTGTTCCGGCAGCAGGAGCAGATGTTTTCATGTTTGTGTGATTGTGTAGATGATTCTCTCTGCCTGATTGGGAAAAGGGTTAATGATCAACACTCGCTTTTTCAACCTCTAACACAAAACAATACTAACAGCTGCACTCGCTCAAAGGAAAACACAATCCAGTGAATAGAAAGAAAGAGACTGAGATAAACAAAAAGAGAGACTGAGTGAGAGAGAGATGGACAAAAACAAAGACAGAGAGAGACTGAGAGAGTGAGAAAGAGAGAGACTGAGAGAGGCAAAAAGAGACAGAAGGAGAAAAACTGAGAGACAAAAAAAAAGAGAGAGAGAGACAGAAAGAAAAAACAGAAAGAGAAAGACTGAGAGAGATAACACGAGGGAGAAAGAAACAGTGAGACAAATGAAATATGAAAGCAGAATTCTTGTCGTTTTGTCTCAGTGATTTTGTTGAGAAATTTTTGCGAAATGCAGATCATGAAGCTGATCAGGCACAGCATTCCAAAACTAGTTTTTTTTCAGAGATTTGTCTCTCTGCAGCTTGGCGATATTAGCGACTTTCTTTTTCACATGCCTGTATTATAATATATTATATTATATTATATTATATTATATTATATTATATTATATTATATTATAATATAATATAATATAATATAATATAATATAATATAATATAATATATAATTTTATGGATGCAGGAACCCATGCTGTGTGTCCAACCATTAAGATGCTGGGCTTTTGATCAGGAGGATTTGAGTTCAAATCCCAGGACCAAGATGCCACTGCTGGGCCCATGAGCAACGCCCTTCCCTGTTTGGTGATATAGAAAAGGGCGTTTGCTAAATGCTAGAGATGTAACAGTAAAACGATCTTGCCATGTGACAGTTAAAAGTGCTGCGTGGACAGAGCTAGCTCATGTCTGCAGGATTGTTTATTTCTGTTCGACATGTTCTACATTATTCTCCGTGTGTAAATATGGCCAGGAGGAAAGACTCCTGCTTGCCTCAGCGTTCCTTGCTGTTTGACATATATTTTTTTAAATCCTCATCCCATATTTAAAAAAAGGAAATGAAAGCTTGAGATCATTGCTCGTGCATGCTCTCGTGTCTGACCATATGGGGATGAGTTTCTTTAGCTTGGAGATCATGCTTCATTTCCAACAACTGGAGTGCGTGAAGCCGACAGAGCAGCTGGAGAGCGTGTGTGTCCCTTCAGGTTACACTAATTCCCACCTTACTCCGTCATCCCCCAACCCAACCCCCCAATGTGCCACTATTTTCATCTCCACCTTAATTATGCACATCCATCCTGCTATTTCCGGCTCGGCAAATGAGTCTCTTCTCTAAAAACAGGTCCGAGATTAATTGCTGGTGCTGCGCAAGCGGCGAACAACAACTCCGTTTTATAGAGAGACGAGCGGAAAACAGAACGGACAACAATGTGGAGAATGAGAAGGACAGTGTGCCGGGTTATACCGGGGTGATTGATGGGTTTGTTTATTTAGGTCTATTTTTCTCACTAAATTGCAGGATAATTGGTTTTAATTGCTAATTGGAGGTGATTAACAGCAGCGCTGGCCCTGAATGCCAAACCCATCAGCAAGGTGGCCTGAGATAACACCCCCCTCACACACACACACACACACACACACACACACACACACACACACACTAAATTATACATTCATCACTTTCACAGATGATGTCCTGTCTCTAGTCAGCATGTGGTGTCTTTTCTCATGCCACATTTAGTCCCCCGTTGCCTGTTATAATAAGCTCCACTCTTCTGGGAAGATGTTCCACTAGCTTTTGTGGAGATTCATTCAACCATTCAGGTGTAAGTCAAGTCAGGTTCTGATGTAGGTGAGGTGAGGAGCCCTGGGGTGCTGTCAGCATTTACATTCATCTCAAAGGTGTTCAATAGGGTCTTTATAGCAGAAGAACTTCCACATCTTCCCACCCATGTTAAGCATATCTTCTGGCTTTGTGCACAGAGGCATTGTCATGCTGGAACAGGTCAGGGTCTCGTAGTTAAGCATGCAGGTGTGCGGCGTGTGGAAGAAATGGACGCTTTATTAAAGACAGGAATCTCATACAGTGACTTTAGAAGCCATTACTAATGCAAGAAACCTAATGAACACAATTCAACACATCATCTTTCACTGGAGCCACAGCAGCACCACCTGCATACATCATCAGACGCATCAATCATAGATCATCAGCAGAAGCTTCGATATTAACCTCAGAAAATGACCCTCGGTTTTCTGTGCATTTTTTTTTTCAAGCATTACGGTTTTCCTGGGGATTTTAAATAAAGGCAGTGTGAAATAAAGGAGTGTGTGTTTTTTTGCAAATTCTACAGGAGTATAAAAAAGTAAAAAGTTTTTTTCTTAAAAAGTCTGTCTTGTAAATATACTGTAATTTCCGGACTATAGAGCCACACTGATTGAATTTGACAAAGATTTTTATTTAAAAAATATTTAATTTATTTTAAACCGCACCTGTCTATACGCTGCAGGTGTCTACACTGAAACTAATGAACTTTACACAGGCTTTAACGAAAGACAGTGTCTGTTACACGGTGTAACGGGTGAAATATGCTGTGGTTCTTTTAAGAGCAGAGCGGCTATTTGGGTATAGCCTGCCGCATGTGCATGCCCTATTACTGCATGTGTGCAAGGCCGAGGAATATGTCCTTATTATTTTCTGATGCTCATTTCTAAACGCTGTTGCCAAGAAAAATAAAAAAGCCGGAGTTTTGGAAACCTGTCTTTGCTTATATGATTTCTGTTGCAACTGGAGTTAGCGAGCTATCTCATGACCCAGGCTCAACGCGCTACAACGGCTTGTATCTAAACAGTAGCCGACCAAGAAAGTCATTGTTCACTGTCTTCCTACTTCCTTTCACAACTATTTTTTTTTATATTTTTCTTTTGGCATCGTCGTGCGTTTAAAAAAAAAAGTTTTTTTCTCCCGATGCAGTGCAGCTGAGGTTTAATGAACACAGGTGAGGTGCGTTTTTTTCGTTTCCGTTTCGGAAATTTCATTGGTCTAATGTTATGGGGCTCAGTTTTTTGGCTTGAAGTTTGTGAAACCGGGAAAAACCCAGAAAAAATCCATAAATAAGCCGCTGCGTTGTTTAAGACGGGGGGTTCAAAACGTGGGAAAAAAGTCTAAAAGACTAAAGCTTATAGTCCGAAACATACGGTAAGTGTATCTGTGACCAGCTCCATTTCTTCTTCAGCATGCAATCTGATTGGATAAAGTGACAGGTATCATGTATTCCTCATGTATTTAAAGCTCTAGTAAAGCTTTTGTTATAAGAAACATAAAGAATTTCAATAGGAGATAACTTCAACAGCTTCTTCATTGCATATAAACATTATAATATGAATGTACAACTATATGACTCGCATCAATATTTATGCCTTAATTAAGGGGATAACAACAGTGGCAGCTTGGCAATGCTGGTTCTTGAACCTGTGACCTTCTGATCAGGGTCTAAACCTTTCCATTGTTTTTCTACTGAGGAGAAAAGATGTCACTTTTCAGTGAGCTCTGATTGGCATGCGCCCTGCGTTGTCTGTTGCTTTGCCCCCATCTGCTTTTGTATTTGAAACAGATTCTCTGTGTGTTTCTTTATACCGCTTCTTCTCCACACTAAACACAACCAGAGCACTTCAGCTTTTTTGCATTCCAGCCTGCAGAGAAGAAAAGGCTTTTAAGAGCAATTAAGTGAATGAAGCCGCTCTGTAATTTGTCTTCATCGGTTTCGGAGTAATGATTTGATTAGCATCTAGTCAGCTGTTTTAAAGCTTTCCTGAACATGCGCATTACATACAAAGTTCTGTATTGGTGTTCCAGACCAAAGCACAGGAGGATCAGCAGCACGTTAAAGCACTGACCGGATCATCAACGGCACGTGAAAAGATGCAAGCTTGAGTTCATTTTAGCTTCATAGTACTGCAGGATTCTGTAGTGTAGTGATTCTGTAGGAGGATGATGGCTGAATAATGATGGTGGAAGATGATAGAGGATTTATAGAAGATGATGATGGTCGAGGATAGTTAAATGATGAAGAAGATGATGACGATCATAATGGATGAATAATAATATTCAAGAGGATATTTAAAAGTTGATGCTTGTGAGTATAAGGTTGATGATAATGATAACGATGATGATGATTACAATAGATGAATGATTATACTTAAGAGGAAGATAATGATGTTTAATAAAATGATAAAAAAAAAGAAGTAGAGAAGTATAAGAGGGTGGTGCAGGACATGTATGTGGACAGTGTGACAGCAGTGAAGTGTGCAGTAGGAACGACAGACTTGTTCAAGGTGGAGGTTGGACTGCATCAAGGATTGGCTCTGAGCCCTTTCCTGTTTGCATTGGTGGATGGACAGGTTGACGGACGAGGTCAGACAGGAGTCTCTGTGGACTATGATGTTTGCAGATGATATTGTGATTTGTGGTGAGAGTAGTGAGCAGGTGGAGAAGAGCCTGGAGAGGTGGAGATATGCGCTGGAGAGAAGGGGAATGAAAGTCAGTAGGAGTAAGACAGAGTACATGTGTGTGAATGAGAGAGAGGGCAGTGGAGGGGTGAGGTTGCAGGGAGAAGAGCTGATGATGATAAAAGTGCGGATGATATTGGTGAGAATGACGATGATGAAGATGATGATGATAATGATTTCTGTGTTTTTTATTTGAATTTCTATACATTTGTATCATGTTTTTTTTCTGATCATTTAACCTGATATTGTAAAAAAACTATTCTAAAAATGATAATTTCCATTTTCAAGTGCATTCAGGGTCTGAGACTCTGGTAAAAGCATTTAACTGCTTTCTTAGAAGTGGTTTGTAATCACTCACACACAGTCCAGTTTTATTTAAATTGGGGGGGTGAATAGATTGTATGTGACACTCAGGGTTATTTAAGTTTTAACTTCACCTCTCTGAATAAGCCTCCAGCATACCCTGAAATCAGCCTCCAGACTTCTCTCTCTCTCTCTCTCTCTCTCTCTCTCTCTCTCTCTCTCTCGTACAGTTTAAATATCCATGAGACAATATAAAACTATTTCCAAAAGTGGTTAAGTGAACCCTATAGCACATGCTGACTGAGAGCATGAGAGCTCCGGTTTAAAAAACATGGTGCAGTTTGTCTCAAATCACCCAATGTAAATGTATTTTTTAAAGGTCAGTCTCCATCTGTTTATTTATTTATATTTAAAGCAAATGCAGTTAACGAGGAAATCAGTTAGAAGCTTTTTTGTTAACACAAGCAAATCCAATGTATTATTAAGGAAGCAGCACATTCACCCACTTTATCACTGAACACCAAAACCAAACACAACCGACATGTTTGAGCTTCATTGCTAAGACTAAACAATTAGATTAGATTTTTTTATTATTATTCTTTGTACTTATTTATATAATAAAATATAATAAATGTTTATATATATATATATATATATATATATATATATATATATATATATATATATATATATATATATATATGGATTCATTCTTTTCTTTTTTTAATTATTTTATTACTTCAGTTTGTTTAGGTGTTTTTATTTAGTTTTTTGCTAATTTATTTATGTTGCTTTATGTTTTATTTTAGTTTTTAATTAGCTGTTGTCGTTATTATAAAGTTGTTTATATATCCATATGTATTGATGATGAAGTAAACGATAAATCAGAACCTCAGTTAAAAATCAGCTCACTATAACACGAATTTTGGATTGAGTCGGTATCAGCATGTATGCTGCAAGTGTGTGTAGGTGTAATTGCCAGTTTTAAATTACCTGATTAATTGAACAGACAGACTTCAGAGTGCTTTCGTCTGCTCTTCCTGGCTGTAAGAGGAAGCTGATTAAAAGTTCGCCTCGAGTGCTCATTAAACTCCGGCAACCAGTCGACCCTCAGTAAATCACAGGGCGGCGTTACAGCCGTCTCACTGCAGCCCGTTCACACAGCGGGAATAAAACTCGCATTCATTAAGCCCAACCGAGACGTCCGTTCTGTACAAGTTGTAATTATGTTGGATTGGTCAGTAAGTCAGCTCAGGTGAACTTTATCACCAACTCATTCAGCTAAAGCATTAGAGCTTTACTCAGAATCACACAGAATATTTATCCGTCTGTCTGCCAGTGTGTGTGTGTGTGTGTCTGCCAGTTATGAAGAATAATTTTATTGTCCCATTTTGGGTATGATAGACTTTATCCTGATGATGTTTAAGATGATGATGATGAGGACAATATGTGGAATCTTCTTCTTTCGGCTTCTCCCATTAGAAGCCACCACAGTGGATCATCATTCTCCACAACCCCCTGACCTCTACATCTGCCTCTTTCAAACCAACCACATCTTCGCCTTCCCTACTTCTTGGTCTTCCTCTTTTCCCCCTTCCTTGTGGCTACATCCTCAGCATTCTCCTACTAATATACCCCTATGTCACTCCTCTGCACATGTCCAAACCATCTCAATCGCATCTCCCTTACCTTGTCTCCAAAACGTCCGCCATGCGCTGTCCCTCTAATTAACTAATTTCTACACCTGTCCATCGTTGTCACTCCCAATGAAAATCTCAAAATGTTCAGCTCTGCTACCTCCAGCTCCACCTCCTGTCTTTTACTCAATGCCACTGTCTCTAAACCATACATCATCTCAGGTCTCACCACAGTCCTATAAACTTTCCCTTTCACTCTCACAAATACTCTTCTATCACAAATCACTCCTGCTATCACTCTTCTCCACCCACTCCACCCTGCCTGCACTCTTTTCTTCACTTCTCTAACACACTCTCCATTACTTTGCACTGTTGACCCCAGGTGCCTGAACTCCTCCACCTTCTCCACCTCTTCTCCCTGCAACTGCACCACTCCACTGCCCTTCCTCTCATTCACACACATTTACTCTGTCTTGCTCCTACTGACTTTCATTCCCATTCTCTCAGCGAGTACGTCCAATTCTCCAGGCTCTTCTCAAACTTCTCCCTACTCTCACCACAAATCACAATATCATCCGCAAACATCATAGTCCATGGAGATTTCTGTCTGACCTCGTCCGTCAACCTGTCCATTACCACTGCAAACAGGAAAGGGCTCAGAGCCGATCCTTGACGCAGTCCAACCTTCACCTTAAACGTCTGTCGTTCCTACTGTACACTTTACTGCTGTCACACTGTCCTCATACATGTGCTGCACCCTCTCATACTTCTCTGGCACACCACACTGTGGTTTCTCTAAATCCACAAACACACAATGCAACTCCCTCTGACCTTCTATATACTTCTGTATCAACATTCTTAAAATAAATAATGTGTCTGTGGTGCTCTTCCTTGGCATAAAACCATACTGTTGCTCACAGATGTTCACCTCTTCTCTCAGCCTGGCTTCCACTACTCGTTCCCATAACATCATGGTGTGACTGATCAACTTAATTCCCCTGTAGTTACTGCAGGGCTGCACATCTCCCTTATTCTTAAAGATTAATACCAGCACACTCCTTCTCCATTCCTCAGGCATCCTCTCACCTTCCAATATCCTGTTAAACAATCTTGTTAAAAATTCCACTGCATCTCTCCTAAACATCTCCATGCTTCTACTGGTATGTCATCGGGTCCATCCGACTTTCCACTCTTTATTGTCTTAATCGCTGTTCTCACTTCCTTCTTACTAATCCTATCCACTTCCTGCTTCACCATCTTCACATCGTAATAGAACAGTTTAAACCCACCTTCAATGTTTCTGGTCTTACTCCCTTTCCACTTGGTCTCCTGAACACACAACATATCCACCTTTCTCCTCTCCATCATATCAGCTATCTCTCTCCCTTTACCAGTCATAGTACCAACATTTAAAGTACCAACCTTAACCTTCACTCTCCTACACTTCTCCTTTCCCTGCTTCGGCCTTCGGCCAACAGTAGCCCAATTTCCACCGGTAGCTTGTTGGCTAACGATACCTGTGGCGGTCGTTGGTAAGCCAGGCCTTGACCAATCTGGTATGAATTTCTGATTCGTGAGCCGCATATTTAAATTTGGCACATGTTTTACGCTGGATGCCCTTCATAACACAGCCTTCCCCATTTATCCGGGCTTGTGACTGGCACTAAGAGTGCATTGGCTTGTGCAACCCTAATGGCTGGGTTGATAAGAATTTGGTAACGCATAAAGCATTTTGGATAATGGTGATATTTTGAATGATTATAATGATATTTAGGATGATGATGATGATGATAATGATGATATTTGGGATGATGATGATGATGATGATAATATTTGGGATGATGATGATAATATTTTTGATGATTATAGTTAGGATTATGATGATGATATTTGATATGATGATATTTGGGACCACGCTGATTATTATGATGATGATTGTTATTTAGGAGGTGGATGATGATGATATGTGGGATGATGATGATGATTATGATGTTATTTGGATTTATAATGATGACAATGATTATGATGATGCCAAATGACTGAAAAAAAGAGGAACAGAAGACACTAGACAACAGTTCCAAGTTGGCAGGGAAACTACACTTACTCATGCAGGAGAACATGGACATGAAAATGAACATAAGGTAAAGACTCCTCTAGGCTGTATATTAAAGAAGCTAACCAACAAACAAACATAAAAAAAACTAGCTGCCCACAGCAGGCTAAGCTTACAAAAAAATATACAGTGGGTAACACATGCCCTCTAAAGACCTTCACAATACCAATGGAGTGGAATGTAGGTGCATGCACAGTCCATTTTCCAGCCACCATTTATGTAGAGCAAAACAGCACTGTGTTGACATGTAAGAATTATATTTATAATGATGATGACGATGATGCTGACGATGATAATGATGACGAAAGTGATGATGATGAAAGTGATGATGATGATAAATAATGATGATTATAACCTTAAATAATGACTACTGCTTATTTTGTATTTTTGTTTTTTATTTTTATTGATTTATTTGAAGAAACTGATTTATTTGTAATTATCTGTTTATTTATTTTAATGTTCATTGCAATCTATTTATAAATGTTTTTTTTATTTTATATATATATATATATATATATAGACAGACTGGTTCAAGGTGAAGGTTGGACTGCATCAAGGATCGGCCCTGAGCCCTTTCTTGTTTGCAGTGGTGATGGACAGGTTGACGGACGAGGTCAAACAGGAGTCTCCCTGGACTATGATGTTTGCGGATGATATTGTGATTTGTGGTGAGAGTAGTGAGCAGGTGGAGAAGAGCCTGTAGAGGTGGAGGTATGTGCTGGAGAGAAGGGGGAATGAAAGTCAGTAGGAGTGAGACAGAGTACATGTGTGTGAATGAGAGGAAGGGCAGTGGAGGGGTGTGGTTGCAGGGAGAAGAGGCGGAGAAGGTGGAGGAGTTCAGGTACCTGGGGTCAACAGTGCAAAGTAATGGAGAGTGTGTTAGGGAAGTGAAAAAAAGCGTGCATGCAGGGTGGAGTGGGTGGAGAAGAGTGACAGGAGTGATTTGTGATAGAAGGGTATCTGCAAGAATGAAAGGGAAAGTTTATAGGTCTGTGGTGAGACCTGCGATGTTGAATGGATTAGAGACAGTGGCATTGAGTAAAAGACAGGAGGTGGAGCTGGAGGTAGTAGAGCTGAAGATGTTAAGTTTTTCATTGGGAGTGACAAGGATGGACAGGATTAGAAATTAGTTTATTAGAGGGACAGCGCATGTTGGATGTTTTGGTGACAAGGTGAGGGAGGCGAGATTGAAATGGTTTGGACATGTGCATAGGAGGGACACGAGTTATATTGGTAGAAGAATGCTGAGGATGGAGCCACCAGGAAGGAAGAAAAGAGGAAGGCCAAGGAGGAGGTTCATGGATGTGGTGAGGGAAGACATGCAGGTAGTTGGTGTGCAAGAGGAAGATATAGAGGACAGGGTGGTATGGAGACGGATGATCCGCTGTGGCGACCCCTAATGGGAGCAGCCAAAAGAAGAAGAAGAAGAAGAAACTAAATAATGCATATATTTTGATCCATACGGTCAGTTTTGTTCTGCAAACATCAGTGACAGCTTTAACTTGTGACTGCTGGGAACTGACCATGGTACTGTATAAGTGGCTTGGACGATCCACCGCTAGCATAATAAACACCATAAACATGCTTCACTTTGGGCCGTTCTTCACCTCCACATCATGCACAACATCCTGTAACACCGCACCCAGGATTATCCCTTACCAGTGTTTGAATTGGGGGGGGACTGGAGGGGTCCCGGACCTCCCAGAAGCAAGATACTAGATGCATTCAAATTATCGTGTTGCCACTGCAACGAAGCAATACTCTCTGTTAATTTCTTCAATTTCGTAATAAACTAATGCAAATGAGATTTTTGTCCGAAAAAATCTAAATGCTCAAGTTTATGATAAAATTGGGGCAAATAATGAACAGTATTGCTTTGTGAAAAAAGTCCAATATTAGTTATGAATGCAAGGTGAATGCAAAGGATTGTTTTTTGTAGATTTATATTATTGGAAATATGCAAAATTTGATCATCAATTTATTAGTAAATGCTCAGCTCCATACAAGTGGTTTAAATGTACAAGTCTGAAAAAAAAAATCTGTTAATAAAAATATATATATATATATTTTATTATATAATGCTTCTAAAAGCTTTGGGGTATGTTGGGACCCCAAAGAGCTTTGGCACAATACATAGACTAAATAAACAGGTAAATATCTGGTGACTTTGAGAGGAACTCTATCCTATGGCATCACCCTGCCATAGATTATGCAGCATAACACAGAGTGGTGAGTGTTGTGCAGGACTCTTTATCTTTCCGCCTCACACTCAGTGAAGCCTGAACTCCAACCCATCAGACTTATTTTTTATTTGATTAAATTCATCTTACCATCGCTTGAACAGGCCTGACTTTCACTCCAGTCACGATAACGCAGTCCTATCTGCCCTCGGCTCGACTCAAGCTCCTGGAGATATATTTTGAGTACATGCGGAGTACGATCCGTTTCGGGGTTATGAGTCAGAGTGATGATGTGCTCGCGTTTGTATTCAGCGCAGGAATCAGAGTAGGTGGTAAATAGATAAGGTTAGTGCTTCACTTCACATTAAACATGATCTTTCCTCAGCGGTTCCTCTTCTCTCGCTCACTTTTATTTTCCCTCTTTCTCTTTATCTGTAGCTGTCTCTCTTCCTCTAAGATTAGAGATAAATGGTACTCGGATACGTTCTGCTTCCTGTGTGCACGCTCGCTCATGCCTGCCCTGCTTGAAATGCAAAGCCTGTGCGTTACATTCGATTTTGTAGGTCAAGCGTGAGCAGGGGGAGAGGATAAATATCTATCCCAGACACCAAGCTGAGTTAGAACATTCATGAATCAGGGATCTTTCACATTGTGTGTTCAAATGTACTGCAGAAACAATTGTTCTGATCCTGAAATGTGCTGTGAGTAAAAGCATGGATGCTCCTCATATGAGCCAAGCAAAGAAACAAGTGGGATGTGGAAAATCAGTGGTTGAAATGTTGGACTTATGAATAAAAGGTCATGGATTTAAATCCCAGCACCACGAAGCTGCTAGTGAGCAAGGCCCTTAGACCTCAATTGCTCAGCTGGATAACTGAGATACACTATATTAAAAGGTTTACGGACACCTGGATATAAGTATGGTATGTGTGCCAATTTTATCTTATAATCCCCTCCACTCTTCTGGAAAGATGTTTCACTAGATTTTGAAGTGTACTAGTGGACATTTGTGTTTATCAGCCACAAGTGTGTTAGTAAAGTCAAGGTGTAGGTGAGGTTTGGAGGCCTGGGGTGCAGTCAGCATTCACATTCTTCCCAAAGATGTTCAATAGGGTTGGAGCTCAAAAGCAGGAGATCTTCTGCCTTCTCCAACCCATGTAAAACATTTCTTTATGAACTTGGCTTTGTGTACAGATGCATTGTCCGTCTAAAACAAATTTTAAGTCTTAGGTTCAAATGGAGGGAAAATTCAATGCTACCACATTAAAAAAAATAACAATTTTACAATTGTGTCTCCAATTTTGTGGTAACAGTTTAGGGAAGAACTACATATAGCAGGATAAAAATTATGTCCCAATACTTTTGTCCAAGCAGTGTATTTTAATTAAACAATTCCAGTTGATAGAACAGGGAGACCAAGATCTTCGTGGGGAAACAAAAAAAAGCAAAAAACAAAAGACGTCAGTTCCTGTTTCCTGTTGTTGAACTGTTCATCGGGAATTGTGTTTGTATCGGCGTTTTAAATTTTTTATAGTTCGTTTTTTCTCACTTTTTTTCGCTTTAAAATATCAAAATATCGTGTTGATCTCCTGCATCCTTCACTTTCCATTGGCTCCGTCTCGACTATTTTTGCTGTCGGAAGAGCGCTTTTTTTCCCTGTCTGAGGGTTTGAAAGCAGTGAGTGAAGGACATTCACCAGAACTACGAACACACACTACAGTAATCACATTAAGGGTACGTAATTTCTCTATTATGGCAAACATCCAGTTCACTCAGTGTGTGAAGTGTGACATGTTTAGTCAGTCTTTCTCCGTTGTTAGCGATAATTTTATCTGTGAGAAGTGTAAGCTAGTTTGCTCTTTGACGGAGAAGATCTTAGCATTAGAGGAGCGCATCCAGAGTCTAGAGAGAAGTAGTGAGTGTGAGAGCAGTCCAAGTTCTGCAGGGGAAAGTCTGGATGCCCTAGGTGAAGGTACTATTCCCCCGACTCCGGCATTAGAGCCCTCGCAGCGGGGCGAATGGGTGACGACTCGGCGGCATACTCGCAAAGCCAAAGCTAACGCTAAGGTGTGTAAATTAGCGAAGGCAATGTCCGATGCTGTAGTATGCTCTGGCCCCATCCCAATGCGACGTGGCGATGTAGCCTACAGCAGGTTATGGTCGCTGAACTGCTGGATGTCCGAGTGGTGCTCCAAAAACAATGTGGGCTTCATTAATAATTGGAGCATTTTTGAGGGCAAGGCTGGCCTGTTAGGGCGAGACGGTATCCATCCCACCCGGGAAGGTGCTGCTCTCATTTCTTGCAGTATAGGTCATAGTCTCAGAACAGCACTAGTTAACAAGTGACTGTCTAGAGCCAAGGCCAGGAGCAGACAGACAGGCTAAACCGACCGTCTGCTAGCTGCACAGAGTCGCCACCAGGATCCACCATATTGAGACTGTGTCTGTCCCCCGAGCAAAACCAAAATATAGGAATTATCAGAGAGTCTGTTTAAGTAACCTGATTAACATTAAATTAAATAGGACTAAACGCACAGCCAGCACCTCTGATCTAAAAATAGGATTGTTGAATATTAGATCTCTCACGCCAAAAGCGCTGACTATAAACGAAATTATTACCAACCAGGAGTTTAATATAATGTGTTTGACAGAAACGTGGATTAAATCGAATGAATATGTAGCATTAAATGAGGCGAGTCCTCCTGGGTATAGTTACATACACCAACCCCGTCTAAATGGCAGAGGAGGCGGAGTCGCAGCTATTTATAATAATCTAAACGTCACACAAAAAACTAAACACAAATGTAAAACATTTGAAGTTCTTTACACCAACATAAAATATTCAGTGTCCGAAAGCAGGTCAAGTCAGTTAATTCCACTAATTATTATTTATAGACCCCCAGGGCCCTACTCTGATTTTCTGATAGAATTTGCAGATTTCATTACAAATCTAGCTACTTCTTTAGACAAAGCATTAATTGTTGGAGACTTTAATATTCATTTTGATAATCAGGAAGACTCCTTAAGAGCAGCAGTTGTGTCCATTCTAGATTCAGTCGGAATTAATCAGAATGTTATAGGACCCACTCATAGTGGTGGACACACTCGATTTGTTGTTAACATTTGGATTAAAAATAAAAAACTTATTCATAATTCCACAGTCTGAAGCTATTTCAGACCATTATCTCATCTCGTTTAAAATTTGCCTTAGTCATTGCATTTCTACGTCACCACGTTACCGTGTTAAGCGTACTTTCACGTCAGCTACAGCAGCGTTTATTAATAATCTTCCGATATTACGATATTAGATAGATCTCCGTCAGACCCCGCAGAGCTCGACTGGGCCACTGAACATCTAGAAACAACGTTACATTACACTCTAGATGATGTAGCTCCCCTTAAGACCAAAATGATCAGGGAGAAAAAATTAGAACAGTGGTATAATGATCATACGCGCACCTTAAAACAGAACACTCGAAAACTAGAACGTAAATGGCGTCAAATAAAATTAACAGTATTTTAAATAGCATGGAAGGAGAGCCTCCTAAATTATAGAAAATCTCTTAGTGCTGCCAGATCAGCATATTTCTCCACCCTCATAGAAAATAACAAGCATAATCCTAGATTTTTATTCAGCACGGTAGCAAAATTAACAGGGAATAAAAGCACTACACTAACATGCACAACATTAATAGGTAGTAATGATTTCATGAACTTTTTTAATAATAAAATTTAAAACATCAGGCAAGAAATCCAGACGGTTAATATAAATCCAAATTATTTTACAAGTAACCCTGTAGACAGCAATGTCATTATAACGGACAATCAACTACAAAGCTTCACTCCTATTCATGAGAGTGACTTAATTTCATTAATCTCCTCATCAAAACCATCAACCTGCCTTCTCGATCCCTTGCCTACAAGTTTCTTTAAACAGATAGCTCCAGAGGTAATCAAACCTGTTTTAAAAATAATTAACTCTTCCATTAGCACTGGTTATGTACCTAAATCCTTCAAACTGGCAGTTATCCACCACCTTATTAAGAAACCTGACCTTGACCCATGTCAGTTGTCCAACTACAGACCGATATCAAATCTCCCCTTTATATCCAAAATTTTAGAAAAGGTTGTAGCACAGCAGTTATGCTCACATCTGCTTATGAATAACGTTTTTGAAATGTATCAGTCTGGATTTCGGCCTCATCATAGCACAGAGACGGCTCTAGTTAAGGTGGTAAATGACCTGTTATTGGCCTCTGATAAGGGTTTTGTCTCCTTACTTGTTTTGCTCGACCTTAGTGCAGCTTTTGACACCATTGATCACACTGTACTGCTTGCTAGACTTGAGAATGTTGTAGGAATAAAGGGAACAGCTCTCTCTTGGCTCAGGTCTTATTTGACTGATCGCTATCAGTTTGTGGATGTAAATAGTGAGTTCTCCACACTCTATGAGGTAAAGTTTGGTGTTCCTCAAGGATCTGTCTTGGGCCCACTGCTTTTCTCTTTATATATGCTGCCTCTTGGTGAAATCATTCGTAAACATGGGATTCGCTTCCATTGCTATGCTGATGACACACAGCTGTATATTTCAGCAAAGCCAGATGAG